>NC_089767.1:34794508-34844508 GCF_040412425.1 Macrobrachium rosenbergii
ATCCTGTGTTTGTTTTGTTTATGTGAAAGTCAGTTTTTGCTTCCCCTATGTGAAAGCCAGTGAATGATTTATTCCTGTGAAAGTTAGTACTATGCTGAATGGGATTAAAATAGCAAGAGTTTGAAATATAGAGGCGCATAAAAATGAGTGATAAAAAGATTAGCATAGTTGACAGAATGAATCAGAATGCCTTACAATGGTTTGGTCATGTGGAAAGAATGGAAGACGATAGATTCATGAAAGTGTACAATTAAGAAATGTCAGAAGGAATGAGGAGATGAAGACCTAGGAAGACTTTGAGGATCTTTCCCAGATAGTGATAGTGACCCTTAGAGTTTTCGGACTAATATTTCTAATAGGACTAATATTTCTGGGAGGCCATTATCTTTAAAGATATTTACAGTCTTTTGTTTATGTTTTTACGGTCATCCCCAACGGGCTTGTATTAAACAGGCCGCAAAGGTGGAGACATACCAGGGTTAAAACCCTTAGGGAACACTATGTAGGAAACATCCGACTCTGACAGATGGTGTGACAAGAGGTATTACAAAGAAGCCTTAATATCCAGGGAACAGGCGAATGAGATACTGAACAGGAAGTGAAAGGTGAATGCCACAGTGTGTAGGAGGTTCGAGGTGCTGTTGATAAACATTCTGGGTAGGTAGCCTATGAAGTGGGTGATGCCTGCTGTGGAAGACTGACTCCATGGAGGGTTCATCCCCTTTTCAGCAGCAACAAAATGAATGTGGCGGTGATTGTGTTTATAAACTATATAGATATATGTTTGTGTATATATATGGTATATATTACATAAATAAATAAATACATATATATGTTTTATATATATATATACACATATTATATGTGAGTGTGTGTTTGTGTTATTGTATTCCCTAAGGTTAAAAAAATAAAAATATATCTGTTGGACAACTATTAAGGACTAACCCCACAAATAAATCTTACTTATTCTTGCTTTCTTCAATAACATTTTAAACATAAACAACGTTTTATTCTGGCCCAGGTAAACTTATAGTCGTGTTTCTACAGTGATAAATATCGTTCCTGTCACCGTGTCAAGAAGCAAGCAGTCTCCTCGCACTTGCAAACAATTATTTACTATGTGTTGTAGCTGGAAACAATTCGAAAGCAAACAAACGTTCATTTGTTTTGATCCCGGCGGACGTACACACACAAACATACACACACAATTTGTTCAGCCTGTCTTGATTCAGCCTGGGCGTCCGAGGTTTCTTAAACCCCTGCTGAGGAAATTGGGAATTAAAGCCACGACTTCTAAGCCGGTTAACAAACTGCCGAGCCTTCAGGAAAATTTGTGTCACCTGGTTTAGGTACGGACGGAGGATTCGGATTTTCAAAATAAAATACCATGGAGTGTTTAAGGTTGGTTGCAATAAAAACGTTTTACAAAATGCTTGTGATGAATGCACAAACACATATATATATACATATGGTACATATATTAAAAGCAAGCTGATTATTTGGGAATCTAAATCTCCATAGGATAAGGATGGAAGGTGTTGAGTTGAAATATGCAAACCTCTTAACTGTGACGCGTTTCGTTGTCTGATGATATCCCGTTTTAAGCGTATTAAAAGACGGTAAAATATTGAAGATTATAGAGAAGTATGGATATATTCATTATAGTCATACACCTATACACGCATACATACATAAATACATAAATACACACACATATATTATATATATATATATATATATATATATATATATATATATATATATATATATATATAAAAATTTATATAAATTTCTGACTCACACAGGGAACGAACCTCGGTCTTCCGAGTGACAGGCAATTATTTCCAACAAACTGACACACACAAACATATATATATATATATATATATATATATATATATATATATATATATATATATATATATATATATATATATATATATATATATATATATATATATATATATATATACACACACATAATCATGGTGTGTTTTGCTAACGACTGTATCCCTGTACACACCAGAATTCTGTTCTACACCCTAGCCAACCATCACCTTCACTTCAAGCCCACGCAATCCTCACACACAAGACACTACAAAAACCATTCTAAACGCCGAAATTAGACCTCTGTGAATGACAGAGCACCTGGGGGTGGGGGCGGGGGGTTGAACTCTGTGATTGAGAGCAGAGAAGAGAAGGGCGTGAAAAATCGCACCAAGCTTTTTCCCCTTAAGGCAGCAGTAGGAGATCTGCTGAAAGTCATTGAAGCTGAGATCAAGCCCCGAATTAAATATATGTGAATTGAATTGAATATAGAATTTAGGCCAACGGTCGAGCATTGGGACCTATGAGGTCACTCAGGGCCGAAACGGAGATTGACAGTAAAAGGTTTGAAAGGTGTAACAGGAGGAAAACCTCGCAGTTGCACTATGAATCAATTGTTAGCAGAGGGTGTAAAGTAAGATGGAAGAAGGAGAATATGAAAGGAAGTAACAGTAAAAGGAACAAAAGGGGTTGCACCTAGGGTCTGAAATCACGCTGCAAAGAACCTTAAGTAATGCCTACAGTGCACCGCATGAGGTGCACTGACGGCACTACCCCTTCCCACGGAGGTTGAACATATATGGAAAAACACAACTACCGAGAATCTCGAGACGGGAATGTGGGAAAATTAAAAGCGATGAAAAGGGGAGGAGGCGAGACTAAAGGAGTTAAAGGGAAGGAAGGCTTCTGTTCAGGACACGCCTGGGATGACATAGACATTCTTTTCCGGTTAGGCGATGTGAGATATCTGGAAGGCCTAACGCTCACAAAATTTATTTGCTCAGATAACTGTCTTTCTCGCTGTTGTCTCCTTTTTTAAGGATTTCTCTGCTTCAATTTTTTATACTAATGTCATAATCATGATAAGCATAAGCCATCCAGTCCACTAAACAACTGAACAATTAATCCCCTAGCAAAAAATGGAAAGAAATTACAAAGTGGTAACTAATGAACCTATTATACAGGCTTGTCTAGCTTCTTTGTTTAAAACGTTCTGAGAGATTAGCATAATAATGAGGGAGATTGTTTCCTTGGCGACAACTTGGCAGATACAAACATACACAAACAGTGCAAAGGAGGAAGCATAAACCTTTCAACGTAAGGGTACTTACAGTATGTATGGACGCACCATGAACCATTTTACAAGAATAAAAATATTTCTCACTTGCATATATATATATATATATATATATATATATATATATATATATATATATATATATATATATATATATATATATATATCAACGTATGTATGTTTCTATGTATGTATATATCAATACTCTGAACCTGGGAAAATTACCTGAATACTTTTCAAGCTAACCATCTTTTCCACACTCCTAACCTTACCTGACCCATAAGTTCAGCGCACCTCCGTAGCTTAGGGCAAATTCATCTGGTCCTCAACTCTGCAATTTATGTCACATATATATACATGACAAAACACCTGTGTACACGGGATCTTTCCCAATCGGAACATGTACAATTATTCAAATATATATATATATATATATATATATATATATATATATATATATATATATATATATATATATATATATATATATATAATAATAAGGAATCCTAAATCCTAAACGGTCAAACTTTATTTGAAACAAAAGGACATCATTGCTCGGTCACTATATATACGATTATTAAAATAAGTAAAGAAGTTATAACTGATCAGGGGCTTTATGGAAATGAAGGTGTCACCGCTTGAGGCAACAGGACATTACTGTCCCGTTACAGAACTCGACCTTTCTCTCGTCCTTAGAGCTTTCTTCAAACTTCTTTGGACGGGTACGTATCCCTTCAAAAGAGGCAATTTCTCAAGAGCCTCTCCTTTTCACACCCAGTCTGACACAAGTTGTCACGGATATCATTTGCATATCTTCGCCCAAAATTGGGGGTGGGGGAAAGACTCGCTCCACAAATGCCATCTGTCGTCTCGTTAAAACGGAGATGATAAAAGTTGGGGCCGAACAAATTACTTTCTCGTCTGCTTCTCGTTGCAACGTGATGTTTTTTTTTTTTCATCGTCTTGGACGCAATATCGGGTAGGTGAAATGAGCATCTAAGTTAACTTTTGGTTTTGAATAAATCTTTTTGAGATTAGTTTTCGACGACCTTCGCTGCTATTTTGTAAACATACTCTTCTTCTTCATTATTAAATTCAAAGAGCATGTAGCCTAGGATTAAAGAATCCCCATAAATGAAACGACAAAACATAATCTCTCTTTTAACAATTCTCTTTTCATAATTTGGTCATTCACTAAAGAAAAAATTCCAACAGTTTTTTAAATACATTAAATCGACCTTACGTAATTATATATATATATATATATATATATATATATATATATATATATATATATATATATATATATATATATATATATATATATATATATATATATATATATATATATATATAATATACATACAGTATGTATATAAGTATAATTATTTTTAACGGTAAACAGACGTCACTAACGAAAAAATCCGAATAATAATAATAATAATAATAATAATAATAATAATAATAATAAATAATAATATTTTCCACAGTTAGCATTTGTTAAAGTCTTGATTTCAGCTTTCATATTAACCTTTAGTTATCTTTACCCTTCTATACCCTTTTCTTTTTAAATTCGTCAACCTTGCCTTTTCTCAAGGTCCATTATTTTCATCTTTATTTACTGTCCCAATAAATGGTTCTATTTTTCTGTTTCTGCTGTGAGAGATTCTTAACCTACTATTACACCCATAACCACCATTCATGTCATGTTACTCAGTTATTTGATGCTTTGAGTATAAACCTTTAAAATCATAACTATTTACTTCTCCATTTCTTTGCATTTCCCCTGACAACTTATTCCTCCCTCCATCTCTCACTTTCACTCTTCCCCTCAATCTCTCACTTTCTCTCAGCGATTAAGCTCTCCCCTCGTCAAGACTTTCCTCGCGTCTCTCATTTGAAATGAAACTTCCCCTCAATTTCACCTTCCCTGTTTCGCCTTAACCCCTTCATCTAGTTTTCAGTTCACCTTTTAGGGAACAGTCATTTCCTTCCGTTACCTTGCTCCCTACTCCCCAATTTCTTACCTGTAGTCTAACGTCATGTTCACCCTTGCACACAAATCAGCCTATTCCAATATCCTTTAGTCCCCCCTTTTCTAAGTCTCGTTACACCGTTTTCTATGATCTCGAAATTTAATTTTCCCGTTTTCCAGTTTTTTCCTTCTTTCATTCCGTCTCGTTGTTTCGCCATTTTCCTTGGCCTTCCTGTACATGCTTTCTCTTCACCTTTTTCCTATGCTCTCCCTTTCCATGTTTCTTACTTTTATCCTTTACTGTGCTTTCCATTTCAGCGTTAATATGATTTGTTGTTTCCTCACTTTCCTACAGGCTCTACCTTTCACTCTGAGTACCATTACTTCTCGTTTTCTATTATACATCTCTTCCTTCTAAACACCCTTGCTTTATACTTTCCCGTTTTCATTCTTCCCTTTCCCACTTCTAATAGCTTCCTTTATTATCTTCATTCATAGTCTTCCCTTTCCCTCTCCCCTCTTTCCTTGCCTATTCTCTAAACCGCTCAGTCATACTTTTCTTCTCCCTGAACTTAACATCATTGTCCTCAACCAATGATATTAATTAATTCAGACATTAATTTCAAGTTAATTCAATGATACTAACACCAGCTTAATATTACTAATATAATATTAACTCATTAACATAAGTTAATATCATGGTCCTACTTCAACTCTTACTAATGGATTAACATAGATGTTATTAACCTAATACTAACTTATTAACATAAGTTAAAATCATCGCCCTCATTCAACTCTCACTAATGGATTAACATAATTGATACTAACCTGATATTAACTAATTAACATAAGTTAAAATCATCGTCCCTATTCAGCTCTTACTAATTGATTTATATCTCCAGCGTCGTGACCCACTCAGGCTGCAACCACATACACACAAACAAAGAGAGAGAGAGAGAGAGAGAGAGAGAGAGAGAGAGAGAGAGAGAGACCAAATCACAAGCGAGCGTAAAATTGGCTCCCTGTTTTAAAAGTCACCTCGACCTGCTCCTGTTTGCAATCTCGTTGCAAACCTGAGACGTTGCAAGGACCAACTCCCCCTCCCGCCCCCCTGGGGTACGCGTGTCACCTCCCCTCAACAACCCCCACCCGCCCCCTTTGGGGTATGTGTCACCGTCTTTTGTCTATTTGCCACACCGCTGGACATAATCGAGTGGGAGGAGGGGCAATTGCGCGGAGTTTTAATCAAGATATTCTCTCTCTCTCTCTCTCTCTCTCTCTCTCTCTCTCTCTCTCTCTCTCTCTCTCTCTCTCTCTCTCTTTTTATTTCTTGACTTTGGTTTAAATATAGGACGGGTTCTGATCGCCAATTTCGGTGCTGTCGTGTGGTCAGTGTTATTGAAGGCGAGGGAAAGTTGTAAGTTTACATGTGTATATGTATGTACTGTATATATATTGTATATATACATATAAATATGTGTATATATATAATACAAATGTTATGTATAAATGTATGAATATATATATACATATATATATATATATATATATATATATATATATATATATATATATATATATATATGTAGAGAGAGAGAGAGAGAGAAAAACGATAAACGTATATATACACACACACACACACACACACACATATATATATATATATATATATATATATATATATATATATATATATATATATATATATATATATATATATATATATATATATATATATATATATAGAGAGAGAGAGAGAGAGAGAGAGAGAGAGAGAGAAGAGAGAAAAACGTACTAAGACACGACACAACATTAACCATCGTTCTCCTTACATAGAAGTAATTAAGAACGACACGAAATAACAATGTTATCAGTTAATTACTTATCCCTTATACGTGAAAATAATAAAATTAATGACTAGCAATTATTCGGGGGAATAATTGCATTGTCTCTTGGTAACAAATTTGAATGTTTGTGTGTGAAGCATTACCGGCACGCATGCCTATAAGCGTATTTATTTACTGGCATTGCGATAGACATGTTTACTTACAAATACACATGGGCTATACATACATAGGCTATATGTATACTTGTGCGTGTATACATATAAAATTTACCAAGAGAATCACGATGTGAACTTACATACTAACATTGTCCTCCTTTGCACACACATACACAAACACACAAATATATACACACACACTGTATATATACACAGTACAATATATATATATATATATATATATATATATATATATATATATATATATATATATATATATATATTTATTATTAAACAGGACCTCATTCAAACCTTGAATGAGGTCCTGTTAAATTCTACTAATGCACAGAACAATTCTATATATATATATATATATATATATATATATATATATATATATATATATATATATAACCAAAGACAAAAATATACAAGTTCCTCACCACTTTTTATCATTGTTTTTATTTTCCTTAACCAATTTTTCTTGCACAATTCCTAACTTTGGCATACCAAGACCAAAACCAAATTTCGCAAACGTTTTTGAAATATAAAAACGCCTGCTAAAAATCAGCCAATAACTTAGAAGCAATTCATCTACGTGATTCCATGAAATACCTTCCTTTGTCTTTTGACTTGCAGAAGAAGCACACACACTCCTCCCCCGCCCACTCATAAACCTTCCCCTCCCCCCCCTTCGCATTTTATAGCCTCCCATTCCGTAAGCAAAGTAACGAGCACACAAATGTCTATCCTTTGCTCTATAATGCCCTGTGTCCTAAATAACGCAGCTTCTTTAAGACGACTGAATACCTCAAACTTTTCGTTTCATCTTTACCATCGACTGTCGATGAGTTTATTGTTTATTCCTTTCTTCTGGCTCTGTAAATAAGAGGAAGAGGAAGTGGACTTCTGGTTCCAATCATCAGGAAATGACTTTTTTTTTAAAGGTATTTTACCAGACTTCCAAGTGGATATATCCGGGAGGTCAGTTTGTGTGTGTTTAAAAGGTCAGTTTCAGTTTGTTTAAAAGGTTTTGTAGATCTGAAGAAAAATTAAGAGAAGCCTTTTTTTTTTTATTTCGTGAAATCTGGATTATTAGGAATGCCCTTTTCTCTCTCTTATATCCACAGAGTTATTGTTTTGTCTGTGGTTCTGTCAGTGTTATCTTAAATATGAACCTTTTCTCTTTCTTTAAGGGATCACACACACACACACATATATACATATATATATATATATATATATATATATATATATATATATATTTGATATTCTACAGCTTTCTCATTAAGGATTTGTCTACACCTATCAATATCCCGTTGTTCCTAAGTTCAGGTGACCTTGTTCCACCACAGAGATCGTCCTCAGTGAGACCAACAGTTATTTACCTTGCTACGTACTGTACAGTATACCTATCCTATTGAAAAACCCTGTCTCAATGCAGTATCTATTTTTCTATAAATATTACAACCTCCTTCATCGATTTTTCTCTTCTTCGCATCTCCCTTCTTCCATTTTTCTTTCCTTAACGTGCATCCCACTTGCACTCTCCTTGAGAGAGAGAGAGAGAGAGAGAGAGAGAGAGAGAGAGAGAGAGAGAGAGAGAGAGGCACTTCTACCCCCACCCTAAAACAACTCCCGCCGCCCATTTGCATAGATGACTGGTGTCGATAAATGTGCCCAGAGCGAGAAATAAGGCAGAGAGAGAGAGAGAGAGAGAGAGAGAGAGAGAGAGAGAGAGAGAGAGAGAGAGAGAGAGAGAGAGGATCTTTCTATCTTATCGGAGTCCCCATCGTGTTCTCATCAATCAACAACAGCGCCGATGAGGAGAGGGTTGGCTCTGTATGCAAACAAACTCTCCTTGCTATCGTGTTCTGTTCGAGTTATGCTGCACGCACGCATGCACACGCACACACACACGTCGTTTTGTCTTGTTTCGTTTAATTTTCGAGAGGAACGCTTTCTCTCTCTCTCTCTCTCTCTCTCTCTCTCTCTCTCTCTCTCTCTCTCTCTAAAAGTCACACATACAGGTCCGTTTCTTCCTTTCTTTTTCTTTCTTGTCGAAAGCAATGCTCTCTCTCTCTCTCTCTCTCTCTCTCTCTCTCTCTCTCTCTCTCTCTCTGTACTGTTTAACTTTGTCCTGTCTCACTCTGTTCGTTAAACCTAACTCTTCATATACTCCAGAATATTCTAATGCCTCTTCCTCTTTCTCTATTAGTTTAATAATCTTTCCTTTCATCTCTCATTCTCTCTCTCTCTCTCTCTCTCTGTCTGTTTCACTCTGTGTTCAGCTTAATTCTGTATATACTCCAAGATATAATTCCTGTTTCTTTTTCTCTTTTCTTTCCTCTCTCTGTAATTGTCCCATTCTGTCTGTTCACCTTAATCTTTCATATACTGCATGATATAATTTCTCTCTCTCTCTCTCTCTCATTTTCTTTCCTCTCTCTCCCTCTAATCCTGCCTCACTCTGTTCAACACAATTCTTTATATACTCCAGGACCTAAATTCTCTATATCTCTCCTCCTCTCTTCAATAACCTTTCCTTTCCATCTCCCCGCGTACATGATATCGCAGAATCAACCAAGCAACACTCTCCCTCTCCCGTGTACCTCCTCTACAGAATTTAGAAGCGTATCTCCAACAGATAGCCTATCCAGCCACTTCTTGCCGCCATTTCTCCCCACTCTGCGTTGTCTTCCGTAACGATATCACCCCTCCTCCCCAACGGTTATCGCTTGCTGGTTCGATTCAAAACGCAAGAAAGAAATCACGCAGAAATGAACGCAAGCAGAGTTCCTGCGTTCTGCATTTCGGGCCAAAAGCGTGTATATGGAAATTTTCTGCACTTTGTGGAATGGAACAGAGAATTTGGGCCAGAGGCCAAAGGCTGGGACCTATGATGTCATTCAGCGCTGAAATTGAGAGTAAAGGAGAGTAAAAGACCGGAAAGGGGCGTACAGTAGGCTGGAAAAGAGAGAATATGAACGGAGGTACAGTCAAAGGAATGAAAGAGGTTGTAGCTACGGGCCAAAAGGACGCTGCGGAGAACCTCAAGTAAGGCCTACAGTGCAGGGCGTGAGAAGCACTGACTGTGAATGTGCTTCCAATACAGACCTAAAATACACAAACAAAATATCATGATATTTTTATTCCTCAACGTGAAGTCCCCTGTAGGAGTTATTGCATTCAGTGCGCCTCACGCGGTACACTGTACGCATTACTAATGCAGCTGTGGGGTTTTTTCCCATTAAGAGTTTGAGATCCTTGTGCTTTGCCTAATGTATTTCCTTTATCTCTTTGTCTCGCTGTCCAACCACTCCAACTCCTTCTTCCCACTGTCTTGAGTGCTAAATGGCCGAAATTGCCAGTGCCTGGCTTCGCAGCCTAAAATTTCATAAAATTAATCTCATCTTGAATCACTAGAAAAAGCCAACTCTTGATTTCAAGGCATTGTAAAACAATAGGTATTAGCTAGCAGCCAACTCCTGATATAAAGGTATTGTAAAACAATAAGTACTAGCTATCAGCCAACTCCCGATATAAAGGTATCGCAAAACAACAAGGATATATGTACCAACATACGCAATCTTACGCGCATTTATGAGCACAGAAGTATACGCACATCGGTGACGCATATCCCACCCGCTGGCTCTAAATGACCGCTAATGAAATAGACTCGACGAGTGGCGCCGAAGAGCCAACAGTAATTTTAAAACCTAATCATCAACATCATCATCATTCATCAAAATCATCTTAGAAATTGGGAAAAAAAGTAATCAAGGGAAAGGCCTGTAATTCGGTCCACCAATGAGGTATTGAATCCCACTCAATCAGTCTAACGCAGGGTGTGTGTGTGTGTGTGTGTGTGTGTGAGAGAGAGAGAGAGAGAGAGAGAGAGAGAGAGAGAGAGAATCATCATCCTCCGACATCGTGATTAGAATGTACCTCTTTGTCAATTTGACATTTGGGATCGCGAAATTGAATGGGTGGGTACTATCCCTCTCTCTCTCTCTCTCTCTCTCTCTCACACACACACACACAGACACATACAATGTAAACGATCAATTTTAGAGCAATGACTACTATAACGCTCAGAAAAATACCTCATTACTGGGGCAGTTATACATGATTTGCGTACTTACCAAACCCGCACGCGTATAAAGCGTATGCGCGTGTGTATAAGAGAGAGAGAGAGAGAGAGAGAGAGAGAGAGAGAGAATGTCCATTCTGGAAAGCTAAAGAACCCCCAGACAGAGAGAGAGAGAGAGAGAGAGAGAGAGAGAGAGAGAGAGAGAGAGAGAGAGAGAGAGAGAGAGTCCATTTTGAAAAACGAAAGAAAACCCACGCTTAATCTATTGGCTAGCTTAAGACGACAGTGCAAAAATGTCAGGGGAGAGAAAAAATTCTCACAGAAGCCCATTGTGTTTCGAATCCGTCATTCCCAGAATTACCGATGAACTTTCCTTAATCCTGATTTGGGAGACTAATCACCTAAAAAAAAAGAAATGAAAAATGAAATGAAAAAGAAGGGACTGACTTTGGGAATACATTTCAAAATGACAGTAAAAATTGTATTGTTAGTATTGGAACTCACTCAGAAGCGTTCTTTTGGCAATTTATTTCATTGCAGTTTTATTTCCTTTATTATTATTATTATTATTACTATTATTATTATTATTAGTCATAAAATCGTACAAAGAAGCCTAAAAGAACATTGTTAAGTAAACTTTTACAGAAAAGAATGCTTTTACTTGAGAAAAGTTACAAGTGGTTTTTTTAATAATAATAATAATAATAATAATAATAATAATAATAATAATAATAATAATATTTATTATTATTATTATTATTATTATTATTATTATTATTATTATTATCATTATTCAGAAGATGAACCCTATTTATATGGAACAAACCCACAATAGGGGCTACTGACTTGAAATTCAAGCTTCCAAAGAATGTGTTCACTTGAAAAAAGTAACAGAAGGTAATAAGAAATGCAGAAAGAAGAGATCACTTATTAGCAAAAAACAAAGAATAAATTAACAAATTAATAAATAAATAGATAAATACAAAAGAAAATCATCAAATATTTAAACGGCGTGAGCTACAAAACGTTTTACAATCACAGGAGCCAGTATGGATGGGGAACGATACTGAAAGAATATAGATGGAAAATATTGGCAAAACATATGACATATGAACTAAAAGGGTCAGTATTAACGTAAGTGGTAACAAGGGAAAATGCGCCGAAGTTTCTTCGGCGCAATCGAGTTTTCTGTCCAGTGTATAATGTTGTATGAAACTCTCAGCCACGGCCCATGAAACTCTCGGCCGCGGCCCATGAAACTTTCAGCCGCGGCCCGGTTGTGACCTGTGTTGTTGGCACCTATAACGGTGCCAGACGCACGATCATGGCTAATTTTAACCTTAAATAAAATCAAAACTACTGAGGCTAGAGGGCTGCAAGTTGGTATGTTTGATGATTGGAGGGTGGATGATCAACATGCCACTTTGCAGCCCTCTAGCCTCAGTAGTTTTTAAGATCTGAGGGCGGACAGAAGTGCGGACGGACAGACAAATAACTATATCAATAGTTTTCTTGTACAGAAAACTAAAAAGGTCACCACATATGAAAGAATTGATCAGCGTTCTGAAAGTGAGTTCTATAGTGAATATGATGCACTGTGCAATTGAGAGAGGGGTGGGGTGATGAGCTTATTGTATGTGTGTATGAAGCTGCTAATATTTAAGGAGTTTTATACAAAGGGGTCTCATCCGTGATTCACCATTTAAAGTGAAATATAAAATGGATCCTGACATTTGCGAAGCAACTAATGTTTTGTAAGTTTTATGCAATGGGGTCTCATCCATGATTCAGGATCTATAGTAGATGCAGAAAGTATCCTAACATTTGCGAAGCAGTTAATGTTTAGTAACTTTTATGAAAAGGGGTTTCATCCGTGATTCACCATTTAAAGTGAAATATAAAATGTATCCTGACATTTGCAAAGCAGCTAATTTTTAGTAAGTTTTATGTACAGAAGTTTCATCCGTGATTAAGCATTTAAAGTGAAATGCAGAATTGACCCCTGTGATAAACCTACTCTCGCAGATATTGTGAAACAAGGCCTTCTCTCCTTCCTTCCTTCTCCTCCTACCTGATTTCTGCCGGGCCCTCGGGGCTAAATAAGCCGTGTAAAACAAATTCACGTCTATAATATTATTCATAGCAAAGGGACTTGACAACAAACAATGACGCAGCAGTAGACCTCGACACGATATGACGGTGAAAATGAGGGTTGAAAGACTGATAAACATTCTTCAGGAGTCCTAGTTTGTTATGCACACAAACACTGCTTTAGAGTCCTTGAATCCTTTAAGTTCGCAGACGATTTAGTCCACAAATATCATTGCAGTCCTTCGCCACAAAAAACAAAAGACAAAAACAAATCCTAAGTCCTTCAACTCCTAAGGAGCAGACAATCTAACCCACAAATATCACTGCAATCCTTCGCCGTGCAAAAATCCGAAGTCCTTCGAATCCCAAGGAACGAATCCCTTATCCGAAAAAATGGACCTACTTCTGAGACAGAATAATAAGCAGCGTATGACTTCCCTCCTTCCTTCCCTTGAAGCAATAATTACCACGGGTTATTTTCACAATCGTCCTATCGTGCATATGTGATCAAGTTACGCATACAAGGAAGACGAGTTTATTTCCAGCGCTCGCTCTTGCGTTTACGTGTCAAGGTGAACCTTGTAATTTACTCCTATATCATTTACAAAATCATAGATCAACAAATGATTACGTGGCAGTGTCCCGTAGGGGGTTAGGGGTAGTGCCATCACTGTACCTCACGCAGTACACTGTAGGCATTACTTAAGGCTCACTGCAGCGTCCCTTCGGCCCCTAGCTGCAACCCCTTTCGTTCCTTTTACTATACCTCCATTCACATTCTCTGTCTTCCATCTTGCTGTCCACCCGCTCAAAACAATTGTTTCATGGTGCAACTGAGAGGTTTTCCTCCTGTTACACCTTTCCACTCCCAAATTCCCTTTCAGCGCTGATTGACCACATAGGTCCCAGCGCTTGGCCTTTGACCTAAATTCTATATTCCATTCTGAAAACTTTTTATATATTCGACTTAGTTTTGCACTTATTCATTAACGCTGACATACTACTTTTATACAAGATTTGATACTAAAACTTTTTTTTTTTTAGAATCTTTCAAGGTATCGGAAATATGGTAATATAAAACAATCACATTCCTGTGTGTACAACATACTGACATCTATATGCATGCTAAGAGAATTTAGAACAGGATTCTTCTCTGCCATATGGTTCAGATGCCAACCATTGCTGCGAAAATGTACACCATTAAGGCAGGAAATCCGAAGTAACAGAGATCAGCGCAAAAGGTTATTATTATTATTATTATTATTATTATTATTATTATTATTATTATTATTATTATTAATGGAGAAACGAAGCCACAGTTATGTATGGCCACAAATATATTCAAAAATAAATCTAAACAGAACCCCGAAAGCTCTCTGTTTAGAGTTATTTCTATATATATATTTGTACCCATACATAACTGTGGATTTGTTTCTCCATTTCAAGACTCATGTTGCTATGAGTATTTTTCAATTACTATTATTATTAGTAATGAAACACAGGAATAATAAGGTCCATTTCCCCAACAACTCAGCATAAGATTTTCGACCTAAAAGACCTATCTTACTTATTTACTCCTCTTGCGAAAATTGTCTTCTATCTTCCCCAAAAATATTCCCAAAGTCCCCGGTGGCTGTCTTACATTCAAGGACATGCGCAAAAAAAAAAAAAAAAATAAACTATTCAAGAATTAAACATTTCTTTAACCTGTGAAAGTTTTTTTTTTTTTATCTTACTTTCGCCTTACATTCTCCTCATTAATCACTCGCTTTCTTAATCACTGTTCACCCACGAACATCTGGGAGTAATCTGGGTAATTGGTGCACTAGAGAAAAATTCGCAACACGAAGAAATGTGAGATTCCGAGCGGTTCCTGGAAATATTTCGTTTTTTTCAGGGTTTAGTCCGTTGTAGGGCAAACAAAAAAATTGTTTTCTAACAAATAGCAGAGAGAGAGAGAGAGAGAGAGAGAGAGAGAGAGAGAGAGAGAGAGAGAGAGAGAGAGAGAGTTTTCTACTTGGACATTAGTTTTACCATACGAACTTAAAACAAATTTTTCATTCAACTGTAATTAAAACAAAGGATAGTAACGATATTTCAAATCAGGAATGAAAAGAAAATTCAATTCCGTCGTTTAGTAGAGACTAAGTAACCTACAAAGATATAAGATTTGAGTCATAAAATTAATAAATCAAGACGAAACCTATTCTTAAAGACTGGAATATCATTCTAATTAAGACGCCTTTCCAGGAGACAAAACAAACTGAAAAATGCTTTGGATTTTCCTCTACAGTACAAGACCTCCTTTGGGGGACAGTTTCTTATCTGACAGTGTGCGTGGATGAAGAGAAGAGACTAAAGTTTAGCAGGTGGCAGGGAAAGTTAAGCACCTCAGGATAAGACTGAAGAGACCGAAATGCAGTTGGACCCATTCCGTAAGTTGCCGGGACTTCAAGCTTACTTACGGGACTACAAGCTGTCTCAAATTTATTTCCGTGTACTGTGTTCATCTAATCTTTTCCTCTTCCTCTCAAGTGGAAACAACAATGTTGCACAAATAATAAATTGAGGGAGGTAGGTATCAACAACCTAGTTAAATCTTTGCTCAGAGTTTTACGAAGGACATTTGTAAATCCTGAATACAGTTCATTTTCAAAATTATAATGTTCCCACACAGGTTAACTTAGACTTTGGGTCTTTTTCTTAGGCTAAAGAAGAACAGGAAAAAATATAAATAATATTTGAGCCTTCCGATGGATATGCTGTAGTTCATAATTATAAACTTCCGATCATTTACACGTTGCTTTGGATTGAATCCAGGTTAAACAGATATTAAACGATCCCATAATAATTTGGGATGAAGTAGACTGAAGACGAGGATAGTTTAACCCACTGTAGGATGAGCGTAAATTACAAAAAGGTTGGAATACCAAAAAAAAATACTCATAATTCTACACTAAACTCGGGCAAACATTTTTACTTCAAGTTTACCGTATCGGCATAATTAACTGAGAGAGAGAGAGAGAGAGAGAGAGAGAGAGAGAGAGAGAGAGAGAGAGAGAGAGAGAGAGAGAGAGAGAGAGAGAGAGAGAGATGAGAATCATTTAAAATCGGACCATCAATCCGTAATCCTTCATATTCAGGTCTACGATGAGAGAGAGAGAGAGAGAGAGAGAAGAGAGAATCAGAGAGAGATCAATCCCTAAGCCTTCATATTCAAGCCTAGATGAGAGAGAGAGAGAGAGAGAGAGAGTAAATAATTTTAAAAATCGGACCATCGAATCCCTAATCCTTCATTTCCAGGCCTACGATGCGAGAGAGAGAGTAAGTAAACCACTATAAAAGCGGACCATCGAATCCCTAATCCTTCATATACAGGCCTACGGTGAATCAAGCACGCTAGCCTAATCTTCTCCAACACCACCTCACCCATCTTCGCCAAATCCGCACCGCACTGAATATTGATTAACAAGTAATCCTCCGTTCTCAATTCATCTTGGCGTCCCGTCTACGTCGAGGCAAAGGTCAAACACTCGAGCCTATGGTTAATCCACTGAGGGCCACTTGACGAGGTGTCCCTAGCCAAGGGCCTGTCGCTACGGCGGGAAGGTGTGTTACATACTAATGCAGGATAAGGCTTTCTCGTGCAGTGCTAACAGATGGTAAGCGAAAAGCGTTGCTTGCAGGCTACTGTCGAATAAGTGGATCTTGTGGATTTAAACTGAGATATAATATTATTGAAGTCATTTGAACCCAATGTTTAAAATTAGTGAAGAAAAATTTGGTTTGATGTTTTGTTATTCTTTGGAAGCTTGAATTTCAAGTCAGGGCTCCTGTGGGCTTGTCTCATATGAATAGGGTTCATCCTCTGAATAATAATAATAATAATAATAATAATAATAAAGTATCAAGACCTGAAAATCGAAATAAGAAGGATATGGAATATGCCAGTGGAAACTACCCATAATCATAGGAACACTAGGAACGATCCCAAGATCCCTGAAAAGGAATCTGGAAAAACTAGATGCCGAAGTAGTTCCAGGACTCATGCAGAAGAGTGTGCTACTGGAAACAGCGCACATAGTGAGAAAAGTGATGGATGCAACCCGGAACCCCACACTATAAAAACCACCCAGTCGAATAGGATGACTGTGATAGAAAAAAAAAAAAATAATAATATGAAAAATTAATAAAAATGTGGACCAAAATGAAGTTGGCTTGGAAATTGCCGTCATTATTACCGAGGTGGGGACTCTAATGGTGCTAAAACACCTCATTTATATTTGCGACCAGCTTTTATAAACGTCGATAAATTCTGCCTTTAAACTTCGATAACGACAGATAACTTCAATAAGAAGACTGGAGAACGCAGCTGAGGTGCTGCTAGGCAAAAATATTGAAAATTCCGCATAAAAACCAACTAAAATGCAGTGATATTATAGTTTCACATCAGTATATAAAAAAGGTGACTAAAGAGTATTAGCTACGATAGTTCCACATTAAAAATAACTAATTAAAAACCAGGAATCGTGACAATTTCGCATCACTACACTAAAGTAAAAATTAATGACAGTTCGGTTTCTCCAAAGAGATATAAATCACCTCTCTCTCTCTCTCTCTCTCTCATACGCAGGAAGCATTTCAAAACCCATTTTCGAAGTCACAAAATCACCTGCGTGGTAATCTTGTACATAATTGTACTTACCTTCCGTAATACCTCTTCATCACAAAAGTTCACATGATAACAAGGTGGGCGATTTACCCCTTCATACAATCACTAAAAAAAAACAATCCTCAGGTACGAAAAAATAACATAAAACTCCTCAAAGAGAACTGCATCTCACTCCCCTTAATCTCTGCTGGAATAATGAGACATCTTGTTTCTTAAAACCCCCAACCACGGAAGCCACTCCCCCCCCCCCAACAATCAAGCTCAGACTCCCGCCAAGGATCGTGGATTAATGTCGAGTCTTTGGGAAAACAAGGACTCTTAATAAATAGTCTTTGGGAAAACAAGGACTCTTAATGAATAGAGTCTTTTGGACAACAAGGACTCTCAAAGAGCACCCTTCCCTGTTCAAGACTCAATCCATGGTCCTTCTCCTCCCTCGAAGCAGGTGTGTTCGTGTCTCGAGAATGTTTTAAGAGGTTCATTGGTGAAATATTTGGCAATACTTGTAAGTTAAAAGTGTAATTTCAAAAGGATAATTAATTTAATTTTGTTTCAAGTTGACCACCCACACACACATACACATACACACACAGATGCATAAAAATGTATTATACCTTGTTCGATGAGGGAAACGTGTCAGTTCAAGTGTTTAATAACAAACACACGTTCATGATTTTGCTAATCATATTAAAAAAAAAGTATGGATATGAATTATGTACATAAGAGCACAAAACGGGTAAAGCTAAACCAGATCACTGTTTGGACTACCAGAAAATAATATAATTCTATGTGTGATACTTGCCCTGGGAGGAGTGGGATGACGACATATTTGAGAGAAAAAAAAAAAGGACGGAGAATGGAATCATAATTTCAAGATATTATCTCTATGAGACTGATGACCCCTGACGATAGTTTGGCATGTTTCCTATACCTGACTATATTAAATACATCACAACATCCAACTTGGCCCCTGACACACCTATTCTATCAACTCTTAATCTATGGACTCCCTATCATTCTCTGGTCATAAAGGTTTCAGAGTTCTTGCATTTTAGAAGACAGGCAAGGAATATGTTCTACATGACATTCTTTATGGTTTTTGCAAAATGAACCAGCCCCTGTGACTTTCAACCTTTCCAATCTGATGACTGGAGCAATGAATGTAAATATGGAGGGTGGGGAAATGGTTTCGATTTGATCAAATTTGGGCTGTCAAGCCAAGCACTGTAGCACTGCAGGCCATTCAGCGCTTTAGGCAGTGAAAAGGAGTTGTGTGTGTGTGTGTGTGTGTGTGTGTGTGTGTGTGTGTGTGTGTGTGTGTGTGTGTAGTTAACAGAGTGTATACTAAAGTACCATAAAGAACATCTAGCCAGAGTCAAAGAGTAATTTTAATTCAACGTCTACAAACACGACTGTTTTCACAGAAATACGTGTTCTGTAGGAGTTTATCTAAAACTCCTAATTAAAGGTACTGTGAGTTCTTCGCGACCAATATTGACATATCATAACGAGGTTTTCACGAGGCTTACAGAGTCCCGTTTGTTACATTATGGGAGAGAGAGAGAGAGAGAGAGAGAGAGAGAGAGAGAGAGAGAGAGAGAGAGAGAGAGAGAGAGAGAGAGAGATTATTCCAAGAAAATGAAAACTACATAAGTTGATAACGTTTCTGAGAAAAGAGTAAACGACCTCGGTTCAACTTTTGATTTGCGATTCCTTTCAAACATTATTACGTCACACCTCTTTCTTAAAACACATAAAAAATACACCATTAAGCTGATCTACAATTAATAATACCATCATCATTATTACCATTATTACTAGCTGCATTCAATTCTTATTATTATTATTATTATTATTATTTAGAAGAAACACGATATTCATATGGAACAAGCCTATATGGGCCGCTGACTTGATATTCAAGCTTCCAGAGAATATGGTGTTCATTTGAAAGAAATTACAGAGGGTAACAGAAAATACAGAAAAACGAGACCAGTTATTAGAAAAAAGAGAGACTAATAAATAAATAAATAAACAGGTAAAAATAAAAATAAATTATTAAAGTACAAGGTGAATTGTTTTAGGGTAGTACTGCACTGCACCTTCGCTTGAACGCTTGATGTTCTAACTGTCAGCTAGAAACTGAAGCATTACAAGGAACTTTTGTACATTTAACCAATAAAATCTCCATTATTCTGTAACATTAATGCGTGAACAGACAAATCCCCAATGGAGACTGTTCCACAGCCCAGCGGTGTGAGGAATAAAAGACCACTGAATTTTTTATTGCACTGGAAATATTTCGCTAAAGGACATGATTTTTTGGGGCAGCCGAAATGATATACGTATCGCGGCGGCATTTTCGCTCCATCATCACGGTACTACTGTGTTGGGTTTCGAAGCTCTTACCTTTAAAATGATCTTTGTTATTTAAATTGAACTGAACTGAATTGAATATAGAATTTGGGCCAAAGGCCCAGCACTGGGATCTATGAGGTCATTCAGCCCTGAAACGGAAATTGACTGTAAAAGGTTTTCAAGGCGTAACAGGAGTAAAACCTCGCAGTTGCACTATGAATCAATTGTTAGGAGAGGGTGGAAAGGAAGATGGAAGAATAAGAATATGAAAGGAGGTACAGTAAAATAAATGATAGGGGTTGCAGGTAGGGGCCGAAGGGACGCTGCAAAGAACCCCAAGTAATGCCTACAGTGCACCGCACGAGGTGCAGTGCCGGCACTACCCCCCTATGGGGATGATCGTCGTTATTGACTGTCACAATAAGAAGAAGAATAAGAAGATAAATGATAAACATGATTACGAGGAACACCGAGGAGAGAGCTGGCGGTAGCGACAACAGTAGAGTTAATAAAGGAAAAAAGATAATCCCTATCAAATCCATATTAGGTCGCAACTCTTAATCCCCATAATACTTTCTCTCTCTCTCTCTCTCTCTTTTCTTCACTTCCTCCTTCCCATTTTCGTTCGAGATGCTGCTTCGTCTCCAGGTTAACCGGAAGTCACACTGATGCAATAAAGGTAAAGTGACTCGCGTGTATCAAGCATAATAAAGATAGAGAGCTCGTTCCCAGTTTTTTTTTTTTTTTTTTTTTTTCTTGGATCTTACTTTCAGGATATCGATGACAGGTTTGGAAATGGGTATCCTTTTTCCCCAGTTGCTTCTTTCGTGGATGGAGCTTGTGTTTTTAGTGTTTGTATACATACACACATAAACGCACACACACACACACACACACACACACACACACACACATATATATATATATATATATATATATATATATATATATATATATATATATATATATATATATATATATATATATATATGTGTGTAGCCTATATATTGCGTGTGTATATTCAGTCACATACATAATTATATTTTTATAGTACTATTTACACGTCACCTAAACAGCAGTGAGCAGCACTGGGTTTGTTGCGAAATATCACGCATCTTACACTTAGTTACCAAATGAACATTGCTTGTTCTTCTACACTGCTTGATACAAGAAATATTGAAAGAAACCCCACCCTACCTAAATACACACCTAAGTTATCTTAGTTTCGGGACATAAGTCTTGAGAATATATATTAATTTTTTTTCAACGCAAAATGAGAATATAAAAAAATACTTGTCCTTATAAATGATACAGCCATCATCCATGCCTCGCCTCTGTTGATTGCTTCTTTTTTTATAGTATTTCTATATTCCTTTTCAAATCAATTGTCTTGCCTCAGTTTACTGCTTCTTTTTATATTATTTCTATATCCATTCTCCAATCAACTGTCTTGCCTTAATTTATTGCTTCTTTTTATATTATTTCTATATTCCATTTCCAGTCAATTGTCTTATATTATTTCTATATCCCTTTTCCAATCAACTGTCCTGCCTCAGTTGATTGCTTCATTTTTATGTTATTTCTATATTCCTTTTCTAATCAACTGTCTTGCCTTAGTTGATTGCTTCTTTTTATAATATTTCTATATCCCTTTTCCAATCAATCGTCTTGCCTTAGTAGATTGCATTTTTTGCATTATATCTATATCCCTTTTCCAATCAATTGTGTTGCCTCAGTTGATTGCTTCGTTTTATATTATTTCTATATCCCTTTTCCAATTAATTGTCTTGCCTCAGCTGATTGCTTCTTTTATATTATTTCTATATCCCTTTTCCAATCAATTGTCTTGCCTCAGCTGATCGCTTCTTTTATATTATTTCTACATCCTGTCTTGCCTCAGTTTATTGCTTCTTTTTTATATTATTTCTATATCCATTTTCCAGTCAATAGTCTTGCCTCAGTTGATTGCTTCTTTTTATATTAGTTCTATATCCCTTTTCCAATCAATAGTCTTGCCTCAGCTGACTGCTTCTTTTTATATTATTTCTACATCCTGCCTTGCCTCAGTTGGTTGGTTCTTTTTATATTATATCTATATATATCCCTTTTCTAATCAGTCGTCTTGCCTCAGTTGATCGCTTCTTTTTATATTAGTTCTGTATCCCTTTCCCAATCAATCGTCTTGCCTCAGTTGATTGCTTCTTTTTATATTATTTCTATATCCCTTGTCCAATCAACTGTCTGACCTCAGCTGATTGCTTCTTTTTATATTATTTCTACATCCTGTTTTGCCTCAGCTTATTGCTTCTTTTTTTATATTATTTCTATATCCCTTTTCAAATCAATTGTCTTGCCTCAGTTGACTGCTTCTTTTTTTATTATTTCTCAGTTGACTGATTGCTTCTTTTTATATTATTTCTATATCCGTTTTCCAGTCAATTGTCTTATCGCTTCTACATCGCCTGTCTAATTGCCTTGTCTATCGATTTCCACACCTGCACACGCTCGTTCCTCGACACTGGCCTTTTTCTGGGACGCCAATTCCCCGAACTCCTTTTGCTAATTCCCAAATCCCATTTCCTTTAATTGAACACTCTCGACCCACCTTCATTAGAAGGCCACACTTTCACTGACCGTTCTGAGAAGAGCTGGTGCATATCCCTGGAATACAGAGTCGTTTCAAGACGCTGGTCGTATTTAGAAAACGGCGATTCTCATTTTTATTGAGGATTATCCTCCCGCTGAACGCGACGCAGTGTGAGGAGTCGGGAGGAAAGGGGGGGAGGGGGGAAAGTGGCATTACAAATTTTCCCCCCGGGGTAAATGACTTTCCTTAGGTCTGCTCAAGAGCCGACGCCAAGTAGCTCCTTGCTACAATAGGCTCACTAGATGGGGCTCCAAAAATTCTGCAATATGTCGTCACCAGTTCATGAAACTTTTCAAGAGTATTCAGCACTCCTGCTCTTCATAAAATACAGTGGAAACACCAGCATCCGTTGCATCTTAACGCCACAACCAAGTTCACATTAACTGTTCTTTTATACGATTATTACTGATTTGTTTTAGAACTGGTGTGGAAAGCATAAGTTGTTTAATAATACTGGACCGTAAATTTAACAGAGTATTTAATACATGGAAATGTCACAAGAGTCTGTCGCAACTACGACTCCTTTCTGCACATCTATATTTTTCCCCTTTTTCATTCTTATCATCCACATTTTTTCCTCCTTTTTCATTCTTATCCAAATCTTTACTGACAAATTCTCCGTTTGTGATTCTGTAAGCAGTTCATTTGTTCATTTGATTCCGGTGTTTAAAAAAGAAGTATAACTTTTTTGAAGGATATATTTAAAATTATATGAATCCTGGAACTACAAAAGGTTCCATGGAGGAGTGAGATGAGGTGTATACTTAAGGCTGTTCCAGATTCGATTGTTCTCTTGTTGTTGTGAAAAATAAACAAGTAAAAAATGCGACGAAGTTTCTTCGGCGCAATCGGGTTTTCTGTACAGAGTATAATGCTCTCAGCCACGACCCATGAAACTCTCAGCCGAGGCCCAGGAAACTTGCAGCCACGGTCCGGTGGTGGCCTGTGTTGTTGGCACCTATAGTGGTGTCAGACGCACGATCATGGCTAACTTTAACCTTAAATGAAATAAAAACTACTGAGGCTAGAGGGCTGCGATTTGATACGTTTGATGATTGGAGGGTGGATGATCAACATACCAATTTACAGCCCTCTAGCCTCAGTAGTTTTCAAGATCTGAGGGCGGACAGAAAAAGTGCCGACAGAAAAAAGTACGGACGGACAGACAAAGCCAACACAATAGTTTTCTTTTACAGAAAACCAAAAAACAAGAAACAGCCTGAAAATATTCTTGTAAAATACGCCTTGAATCAAATAAAATAAATGCCAGTTTATAGAAGTCTATAAAATGACACACTAGGTGTCTTACACTCAAAAGCAGTGCACGATATGAAATGCTAATAATCCAGTTTGGTATTAGGAAAGGCAGTCACCTCGGCCTAATGAGGATTGGTTGTTTAATCAATGTAAATCACATCAGAAGAGATTAGAGGTCGCCCGAGAGATTGGATTTGCATTCAGTAAAAGCTAGTCATCAAAGATTGGCCAATCGCTACAGAGGTGTACCTGCTTAAACTTTGCATATGATAAAGCAATGCGGGAATAAAGTTCAGCAAAGCACAGGCGATATATATATATATATATATATACACATTTACATAAATGAACACTTACAAAAGTAAAGTGTATGCTGATATATTTTTATCTTAATGCATTTGCGGTTGTATTTTATATTTGCGAGTATTGATGTATGCTTATTTGACCTATTTCGAAAAGATCAACACGGAATAACTTCCCGTCTGTTGGTTGGAAAGTCCAGAGGTCCACGCCAGATCGCTTATACCTATCCCGGCTGGGGTATGCAAGTTTAATCTAAATTAACCCAATAACTGACCAAAGGGAGCTTGGTTATTAAACAAAAAATAAATATATAAATGAAAAAATATAAATATTATAAAAATAGTCTATTAAAGTCCGTCCCTCCTTAAAATATGAAAAACTTCATAATGAAAACAATAAGGAAACACAGAAGAGGAAACGATTCCAAACCGAGACTCGTACACAAAGAGATAGAGGGACTTATGGATGCCATACGTCCCGTATCGTCCCGCCCATGTCCTCAATTTCGGTCTCGAAAGTGACATAAGGGAAGGAATTTTTTAAAAACCGGATAAAAATTCCGGAATGTCACCTTCCATCATTTTAACATGTTGATGACATGTTTAAGGTCACTGTAGTGTGGGTGCGAACTGTTTGTGATTTGTAGGCAACACGTCGTTGACATATTTTAGGCTACGGCAGGGTGGACGTACCTTTAAAAGTACGAATGACAACGTGTACTAAAATAAGCCTATTACCTCTTCATGAGGGTAAAATCAATTCCGCCTGTCTTTCATGTCGCAGCGATCAAACACATTCACATCCATTCAGAAATTCCGTTCATCCGTAATCCGATTAGATCATCCACTTTTTGTCCCAGCGATCGGCAACATCGTTACGGCTACTCGCTAAAGCAATTATTGCCGCCGCAGGATTGAAATAAGCAGGTAAGCAACGGGAGCATTGCTCTTCGGAAATCGCAGACTTTCAAAATAAGAAGATTTTGTCTTTTGAAAACCGGTGGCTGTACTTTTAAAATAAGACTGAGATTTTGATGAAGGTTTGACCAAGGTGGTTGCTGATTGATTATATCTATCTAAAACCCCGTCACAGCTGCACTGAGAGCCGTTAAATTTGATTGATTGATTATATTGGCGTCACAACATCTAGGTTACTGACGCTGTAATAAATCTGACTGATTGATTATATCTACTAAAACTGGCGTCACAACATCTAGGTTATTGACGACGTAATAAATTTGATTGATTGATTATATTTATTAAAACTGGCGTCACAACATCTAGGTTATTGACGCCGTAATAAATTTGATTGATTTATTATATTTATTAAAACTGGCGTCACAACATCTAGGTTATTGACGCCGCCGTAATAAATTTAAATAGAAAACCAAGAATAAATAAGTTTCAAATGAACTTCATATAAAAATATCTACAAAAAAATATGTACACAATCATATTATTAATACTTACATATATACTTTATATGTATAATTTAAATTTTGCAAAGTGGAAGAATTGCAACAGGTATGGATGTAAAGGCTAACAGTTGGGTGCAGCTACGGGCCAAAGCAATGCTTACTGTGCACCATGTGGAGTGCACAGTTCGTGTCGAGTATTTTTTCAAAAGGAGGTTCTTGAATTCACAATATAAATTAAATATTTGAGAAAAACATTAAAGGAACAATCATTCAATATTAGAACGACAGCTCTTAATGCACGCTCTCTCTCTCTCTCTCTCTCTCTCTTTGTTCGTGTCTAATATTTCTTCAAAAGAAGGTTCTTGAATCCAGAATAATATCCAACAAGTAAAAACTGCGCCGAAGAAACTCTTCGGCGCAATCGAGTTTTCTGTGCAGCGTATAATACTGTATAAGACTATCAGCCACGACCTCGCAATGCTCAGTTACTCCCTAGATGGGGTGGAGTGAGGTATGTCGTACGCCTCCGGAAAGCGCTGCCAGACACACGAAAACTTAGCCTTAAACAAAATAAAAACTGCTGAGGCTAGACAGCTGCAATTTCGTATGTTTGATGATTGGAGGATGGATGATCGACATACCAATTTGCAGCTCTCTAGCTTCAGTAGTTTTTAAGATCTGAGGGCACATGGACAGACAAAGCCGTCACAATAGATTTCTTTTACAGAAAAATAAAAACGATAGCTTCTCTCTCTCATCGTGTCATTTTTTCAAAAGACAGTTCTCATTAGAAAAAATACTAGCGTTACGATTATTTTATATTACAACGATAGCTCTTTAATACCTAACCCCCACCTCTCTCTCTCTCTCTCTCTCTCTCTCTCTCTCTCTCGCACAATCAGAATGGGACATTTCAGAGGACTCGACCCAGGAATATTGGATTTAAGTGCCGCATTTTCATTTTGGAGAAAAACTCACTCTCTCTCTCTTTCTCCTACACAAACACAACGTGAATTTTGTAATAAAAAAAAACTGCAAAATATTCCTGTTCTCGTTTTGCCTTTTAGATGAAAACTGCTGGAGGCAACACTCCCCCGACAGTTTGTTCATATATTTCATAAAGCATTAGGTGTCATATTCTATGGTTAATAACTTTCTGTGCTGGGAAATTTTATTAGAAGTATGAATATTTCATACAGCATATGCATGAATGTACTGTGTACGCTGCATGCGCTCACAGATTTAGGTATTCTTCCTTTGTCAAAGGCAAAAGTCACGAGTTTGAATCCCAGCCGAGGCATAAGCACTTACCATATAATTTATAATTCCCTTTGGGTGTAAGTTTTTCAGAAAGTATAATGAATTCGATATCAAGGGGGTATTTGTAGCTTAATGTTTCCTTAAGCTTCATACCAGTTTGCAGAATATACATACATACATATACACACACACATATATATATGTGTATATATATATATATTTTTTTTTATGGTCTCCTAAAATTCCTAAGTTAAATAAAATTGATACAAACGTACAATTGTTAACATATGAACACATTTTAAATCCGGAAAATATACATAACATAAAATATGGAAAACAATAAAAACTCCCCCCTCCCCCCAAAAAAAATCACCGTCAGAATTTTACGTAATGGAAAAAATTAAATAAGAAAAAAATAAAAAGAGAGTAAACTCCCTCTTGTAAGGTCTGCTCCGTTTCCATGGAATGTCCAGCCGTTCACTCGATTAAACATATTAATAACTGATAAAAATAACAGATTTAAAGGTGAATAGCGCCCCCACCCCCATCCCCACCCCCCTAAACCCTTGCAGAAAGTTGGAGGCAGAAGGGAAGAGTTATTAGCCCTGCAAAAAGTAATAACTTTTCTCAATGCAAAATAATTATTATTTCTCTGTAGGTGTGTGAGTAATCTGTCTATGTATCTACCTGTCTTTACCTGTAAACACACACACATACATACACACACACACACACACACACACACACACACATATATATATATATATATATATATATATATATATATATATATATATATATATAATTTATATTATATATATATATATATATATATATATATATATATTTACTGTAAATATGGAACTAACCAACACATGAACACGCGTTTCACAGAAATAAATTTGACTCACATCGGGATCGAACCCAGGTCTCTCAAACGAAATGTGTGGGTCAGCTGGTGGAGCCCTTGCCCTTCATTTGAGAAGCCTGGGTTCGATCCCGGTGTAAGTCAGACAAGAAACTCTGTGAGACTGCCCATATGTCTTTCCTGTGCTTTGTCTTCCACAATTCCCCACTTGTCTCCAGCGTCCTGTCTCATAGCGCTCATCCAAGTAGGTCTGGGTCTTCTGGTGCCCAAAAGAACCCAGCTATCTAGTACTATCATAACTAGTCTATTCTCACCGAGGTTTGTGCGAAGGACATATCCATGCCATCTCTATCTCCTTTATCATACCTCATGTACCTGTGGGAATTCCTTATTTTCCCTAAAGGTACCATTTTTAACTAACCTGTACCTCACTTAATATTCTCCTTGAAGCTTTAGTCTCAAATCGACAAAATCTTTTACATTTTCATTGCTATACCAAGATTCATGTCCATATAGCAATACAGATCATACCTTACGTATAATCTTACCTCCATATGCAATTTCAGCCTCTTAATTTCCCGATCTTATCCAGCCTGGCCATGGGCTGGAATTGGAATATAAAATTTAGGTCTCAGGCCAAGCGCTGGGACCTATGATGTCATTCAACGCTGAAAGGGAAATTGGAAGCAGAGAGGTTTGAAAGGTGTAACAGGAGGTAAGCCTCAAAGCAGTTGCACTATGAAACAATTGTTAGGAGAGGGTGGGAAGTAGGATGGAAGAGACTATGAACGGGGGTGGAGTAGAAGGACTGCTCATGGGTTCATATAATCTATAAATCTTTCACTAAATTTCCACTCAAGAGAGTCATTACCAAATTCATTTTTAATGTCGATGAGCGCAGGAAGTAACGTAACATATTTGCCTGGAAGGTCATTAGGCTGTAGTTGATTAACAGATTCTCCGCATGAATTAGGGTATTTAATCATCGGATAATTATTACGCTCTCTTTGACAAACTTAACAACCCCGGACGCTTGAGGATTAAGTAGGAGATTGAGAGAATATAGCTCCTGATTTAAAAGTCTGATGTGGGTAAGGGAATGGCTCAAGATTAAAACAAGACACTTAGTCATTGTCTCATTCATCCTTCATCCACTGAATCATCCAACATCTTTCTAAAGTTTTACAAAACTATGCTCTTTAAATACCGAAAAAAAAAGTTCATCAGCAGGTTGTCGAACTCACCTACACACGCTGCGTCACTCACCTCATCCTGAGCACACACTCATGCTTTCTGGACACCAAAACCTTCATCCCAATTCATCCGTCACACTATCTTTCCAGCACTTCTAGGTACTCTTCTCGTTCTCGATTCTCTCCCCATGACCAAGCCACACGAAACCTCTCCGATCCCTTTTTCTAAATATATTTTTGTAGTTACAGTCACAAACGACCGTAAACTGAGAGTGAATAACAGCTCGATTTATAAGAATTCATGAAACGGAATAAAAACTAAGGAAGGTTTTGCGCGAAAGTCTAAATCTACATCCAGCTATCTGAAGAACAGACGACTAATATAGAAAATACAAAAACCGTTTCCATAAATACATTTTGTATGTTAGTACCAACATGAGTAAGCCAATACAGAATCTCACAAAACCGATAACCTAGTTTTGCAAATGCTTCATAATTTTTAGTTTTCTGTAAAAGAAGACTACTGAGAGGGCTTTGTCTGTCCGTCCGCCCTCAGATCTTAAAAACTACTGAGGCTTGAGGGCCACAAATTGGTATGTTCATCATCCTCCCTTCAATCAACATACATACCAAATTGCAGCCCTCTAGCTTCATTAATTTTTATCTTATTTAAGGTTAAAGTTAATCATAATCATGCGTCTGGCAACGATATAGGACAGGCCACCACCGGCCCGTGGTTAAAGCTTCATGAGCCGCAGCTCATACGGCATTATACCGAGACCACCGAAAGATAGATCTGTTTTCGGCGGCCTTGATTATACGCTGTACAGAAAATTCGATTTTTCGGCCCATTTTTTACTTCCTTTTTCTGCAAACATTTCTTATTCGAATGATGTTAAAAAATACCTGTACCGGTACCTTTCACGGCTCATGAGGAATGAAACCTTAAGCCTTGAAAAATATCAAAGAGGTGAATATAAATTAGAAAGTAGATATGTGTTCTTAGGCAAACAAGCAAATATTCTCTCTCTCTCTCGCAATACATAACACACACACACACACACACACACACACACACACACACACACACACACACACACACACAAATCCTTCACATAAACACCCCACTATAAAAAATACAAAAGTACGAAGGTTCTCATTATGACAGTAATTTACGACTTCCAAAGTGCTTCTAAATTAACAACCTCAGCTGGTTCTGCACACAATCACATGCCTCTGCACACAGGAAGTCACAGCGGCTAAGGGAGGAGTGGGGGTGGGGTAAGGGGCCGCGTCGTCCTCATTAAGTGATCAATGAACACCAAACTACAGCAAGAGACTTTTAGGTCTTCATTTTTTCTGCTCTTGAAGTCCTTCCCGGAGCAATTCATTTCGCAATGTCAACAGTGGTTATTTACAGTGGTCTCATGGCTTGAAAATATTCGCGTCTTATTTTGATTTCTTTGTATCTTCTTTTTTTCTATTAAAAATAAGATTAATTACACAAATTTATTGTTATTTGATCATTCTGTTCCCAGGATGTAGGTTAAAATATATAGTAAAGAATTTTTAACAGAGCACAAAATGGCCTAATGCTTATTTTTCGCTTTCTGCTTTTCTGTTTTATGGTTAATTCTAAAAACAAAATAGTATACCTTTAGGGACACGTAAAAAAAACTAATTCACAGCATTTTCATTTCTTTGGCCGAGTCGGCAGAGTTGTCGGTTAGCACTTTTCGATTCTCCGACCGGCTAATGAGTTAATTTATTTCTAAAAATTCAAAATAGTAAGCTGTAGGTCCCGTTGCTAGGTAACCAATTGGTTCTTACAGCCCTAGAAAAAAAGTGGTCTGGTTAAACTAAGATATCACAGCATTTTTTAGTAAATCTTTCGTGGGAGAAGGTCTATGGAACATAAACAGATACTTTGTATTTTTTCAATTTATTAAATTTAATTATCTAAAAACATGGGAAGCCTTTCCGTACCATACCCAACCGCAAATCCCTGGGCAAACACTTGCGTTGTACAGTATACCTTTCTGAAACTACGACGGGCATAAAAAGCATCCGTGTCAAATGGCAGCAAAGCGTGAAGTACTGTTATCATTATTATTACCAAAGTTGACTTTGCTTATCATCTTTATTGCTTTTTAAGATTAGTCCACATTCCGTACAAGCACTAGTTACTGCCTAGACTACTTACCGCTGTGTAAGATCACGCAGCGCGTCTATTTTATGCACGGGATGAAAGTTATATCAAAAGTTTTCAGGTTAATGCCATAAATAAACCTACTAATCCATTTCTCTTATGAGGGGATGGTTTGCTAGGGGACTGGATGGTACTTAGTGTGATATCCAATTTTGATTTACTAAAAAATTACGTGTCCCTAAAGGTATATTATTTTGTTTTTAGAACTAACCACAAAACAGAAAAGCAAAAAGCGAAAAATAAGCATTAGGCCATTTTGTGTTCTGTTAAAAATTCTTCACCATATATTTTAACCTATATCCTGGAAATAGAATTATCAAATAACAATAAATTTGTGTAATTAATCTTATTTTTAATAGAAAAAAAGAAGATACAAAGAAATCAAAATAAAACGCGAATATTTTCAAGCCATACGACCACTGTAAATAATCACTGTGCATATTATCCCCCATTTCAGTATTCCCATACATCACGAATACCCCATACATCATTCAAGAACCCCCTCCTCCCCCACCTTTTCGGACAGTTAACCGCGTTAACGATAAAAAAAAATTAAACTATACTCTTCGCATAATATCATTTTAAAGGAAGACGCATAATTCACTCACAAAAAAAAAAAAAAAAAAAAAAAAAAAAAAAAAAGAGAGAGAAGGGACAATCTCTATATCACTCGAAGTATTGGCAGGTCGAGTCAGGGCGTAATCCGGAAGTGATGGGAATGGGATGGGAGATGGGAAAGGGATAGGTGATGGGAATGTATGGGGCGAAGGGGGCGGGGGTTGGAATGAAATGGATGGGGTACTAATAGGGGAGGATTTGGGGGGAGGGCCAACCCTGCCAATATGGGTGGGAGGTCATATTGGCTGATCGACACGGGATGATGAGATTTGAAAAGGAGGGAGAGGGAGGGAGAGGGCGGGAGGGAGGGGTATATTGGGAGAATGGGAAAGGGTAGGGGGAATGGAGCAGGGGGAGGACCGTTAAGGTGAGGGTATCTGGAATGTAACGGCTATCATTGGTTTGCAAATTTATGGAACTACTTGTGGTCATGAGAACACGTCACATCTCTGGAGTTTATTCCACTTTTTTCAATAAACTACTTACATGAAAACGTTTAAACGTACATACAAACGTATCACAAATAAATTCCCAGAGTTACTACTTTATTTTTCACTTTTTTCAACATACATACATACATATGTGCAAATAAATTCCTTGAAAATAAAGAATCTAATGCTTTTTCATTTACTTTTTTTAATCATCTCAATTTTCAAGGTTTCACCAAGGATAAAGGTAGAGAAAAGTCTTAATTTTTCGATGCGCTTCGGCAAGAAGAAAGCCTGCTCCTACCTTTGTACTAGAAACCAAATCTGTTAAAAGACCCAGAATGCTACAGAAGCTACAAACGTTTAACTCACGGCGATGGATGTAAAACTATCAACAATGAACTCCACCAGATCCAGCAACCGTTGAGCAAAAATGGATATTACGGTTGCATGACAGAACATTGCAGCCAACGAAAAACGGAAAAATTAAGTAATAAAATTAACGACAATAAAGAGGACCGATGAGAAAAAACTTACATCCACTAAGAAACGACATAAGAAAAAATAACGGCACTGAAATAAACAGTAGCCAGGGATGTAACTCTTGACCATATGATAGTGTCCATTACATTCTTTAACTGGCCTATAAGACAACAAGGAACATTTAAAGTATCATGACTATCACAGCATATAAACATAGCTATATGTCAAATCAGGAACTACAATTCTTCACAAATCCTTATAAATCACAAAACTACAATTCCATGAAAACACACCCATCTTCCAACAATTTAGAGAAGCCCAAAACTGAAGACCTGAAATGGAATAAGATTTACTCGTTTCATTACAAGAAAGGCCATTTCAGTTTCCCCTACAGAACCCACTAATAGACGTGGAGACAATATCCTAATTTATATTGCGGTCACCACTCTGATATTCCGTGTTTGAATAACTTGAGAAGACCTCCAGTGCGACATACGGTCAAGGAATGAGAGAGAGAGAGAGAGAGAGAGAGAGAGAGAGAGAGAGAGAGAGAGAGAGAGAGAGAGAGAGAGAGAGAGGAGGGAGAGAGAAAGTCAAACCACATAGCCTACATCACTGATCTGGTCAATCACTAGCTCTGATATTAAGTATTAAATAAGTGAAGAAGTCCTTCAGTGCGACATACCATCACGAAATAAGAGAGAGAGAGAGAGAGAGAGAGAGAGAGAGAGAGAGAGAGAAGAGATAAAGTCAAACCACATAAATCACTGATCTGGTCAATCACCAGAAGTAATTTTAATTAGACACCCTGCATTATCTCATAATGTTTACATAACCTCACGATAAAACATTATTTTGGATACTCAGTGGCTAAGACAAAAGAGCTGTTATAACAGTTGCATGAGTTTGCAATACATTTAAAATTAAAGCAAACAATTCAGAAGCAATTTCTCAGTCCTAAAATAAAAAAATTATTAATCGTGTGAGAAATGTACAGGCTATATCAACTTTTCTCCGAAGAAGGAATATCAATCGTTAATTTATATACTTAAATTTGTGGATATTTTCGCGTAATATTTTTACATACCCAAAGTGTGTATATGTGTGTGTGTATATATATATATATATATATATATATATATATATATATATATATATATATATATATATATATATATATATATATATATATATATATATATATATATATATATATATATATATATATATATATATATATACATATAAATATAATATATTTATTTGCCCATAAAATTACATATATATAGGTACAGAAAATTCTTTTATGCTTACACAAATAAAAAATCAATCTGCAAATAAAATTACATTCACAAAGGTATAGAAAATTCTTTTTATCTTCCCAAATATAAAACAACCAAAATAAAACTTTCAATATATATATATATTTTTTTTTGTCGACTTTTTTTATTTTAACCTGGAGTCCGAACGTTCATGAAAAACATTTAAAGCCCGCAGCCACTCTCACTCCCATTCCAACCGCTAAACGCCCGAAAATCAGCGTAGAGCATGGAAAAGCTCTTCCTAATTAATTGTCAAAAACACACACTCGCCCAAACACAGCGAGCTTCAGTTTTATTTAAAAAAAAAAAAAAAAAAAAAAAAACAGGGACATCTTTCCTCGCAAAACATTTCGATGAGGTCTCTTTCGGGACAAATGGACGGTGGTATACCTGTCAATAAGGCTTTTTTTTTTTTTTTTTGCACGAATTTCAATGCATGTATAGACCGTAGGGTACACCTATACAGCTAAATGACAAGCAATGTTATAGTGTTCATTTAAATGACAGGTAGGCTACTCTCTCTCTCTCTCTCTCTCTCTCTCTCTATATCTATCTATCTCTCTCTAATATATCTATCTACCTATATATATATATATATATATATATATATATATATATATATATATATATATATATATATATATATATATATATATATATATATATATATATATATATATATATATATATATATATATATATATATAGAGAGAGAGAGAGAGAGAGAGAGAGAGAGAGAAATACCTATTCGCTGTCAACCAAAACTAAAGTGACGTTTAACTAATCAGCCAAAAAGCATTGCAACCATAAAATAAAAATGAACAAACCAGATATAGGTCGCGACCAAACAACCCAAAAATAGCGACTCAACCAAAGCGGCAACCGAGTAAGCCCAACCAAAAAGGTAACACAAGAATGTAACCCAACTAAGCCACGCCCCAGTCAAAAAATAAATCAATAAATAAATAGAAAACAGAACAGTAATTTAAGCACCAGTCAAAAACAATGAAGAATAAAACACATCCTGTAAGACAGAGTCAAATTGAATTGAATTCAAATGAATATAGAATTTAGGGGAAAGGCCAAGCACTAGAACCTATGAGGTCATTCAGCGCTAAAACGAAAACTGACAGTAAAAGGTTTGAAAGGTATAACAGGAGGAAAACCTCGCAGTTGCACAATGGATCAGTTGTTAGGAGAAGGTGGAAAGTAAGATGGAAGGATGATTATATGAAAGGAGGTACAGTAAAAGGAACGAAAGGGGTTGCAGCTAGGGGCCGAAGGCACGCTGCAAAGAACCTTAAGTAATGCCTACAGCGTACCGCATGAGGTGCACTGACGGCGGTACCCCCCTACGGGGAGTATACCGATTTAACTTTGCGTGAATGAGCTCAAATGTATTTACAAAATATCTTTTCATTAAAAGCCAAGATTAATGCGTTAAAAATCGACAACCAAACATCTGCAGTGTTATCAAAATCGATTTTAGAAGTAAACAAAGGGAGGAACTGTGATAGACAATGTAAGATACATAGCCAAAATGTTACTTATAATATAACAGCAACGAAAGACGGACTTATTAAAAGTACATAAAAACCAACGAATTTATAAAATGAAAAAACCAACGAATAAAAATAAAGAAAAATAAAAAAAAAATAAAAAATATATATATATATATATATATATATATATATATATATATATATATATATATATATATATATATATATATATATATAAGAAATCAACACAATCACGTGTGGAGCTGAATTAATTTCTGACTCACATCCGGATCGAACCCGGTTCTTTCAACTGAAAGGTAAGGGCGCTTACCAACTAAACCAACAGAAAGACCTGGGTTCGATCCCAACTGGAGTAAAAATTTAATATATATAGTTATCTACTGTATATATGTTGTGTATATACAGTATATATACATATACATATATATACGAGTAGTATATATATATATATATATATATATATATATATATATATATATATATATATATATATATATATATATATATATATGCCCACCCCAAAAATTACACATACTTCCAGCAACGTTCATGACGTAATCATAATTGACAAAAGAGAAACCGCTTCTCGCCTAGACAAGAAAAATCACGATTATATTTACACATCTTTCCACCAGGAGAATTTTCACCGAATTTACGAAAATCTGATACGATTCAACGCCCGAGAGAGAGAGAGAGAGAGAGAGAGAGAGAGAGAGAGAGAGAGAGAGAGAGAGAGAGAGAGAGAGAGCAGTACAAAAAAAAGTAATGCTTCTCAAAAGGAGAGTAATGTTTCTCATAAGGATCCAAAACAAACTCAATTTACAGCTTAAAAAGAAAGTGGGAGGAGGAGGACATTATCAGGGCCTTTGTTTTTTTTTAACGACTTGAGAGAGAGAGAGAGAGAGAGAGAGAGAGAGAGAAGGCGGGTTGATAATAACTGAAGTCCTTTGCATTTTTCGTCCACTAATGAGAGAGGGAATGATCAGAACAGAGTGAGAGAGAGAGAGAGAGAGAGAGAGAGAGAGAGAGAGAGAGAGAGAGAGAGAGAGAGAGAGAGAAACAAATATTATATATGTGACTTGAGAGAGGATAGGATGACAATAACTCAAGTCTTTTCTTTTTTTATCCATTAATGAGAGAGGGATTACAACAGAGAGAGAGAGAGAGAGAGAGAGAGAGAGAGAGAGAGAGAGAGAGAGAGAGAGAGCGCGACTCGAGCAAGTATTATATATGTAAAAAAAAAATTGTCCATCGGAAATTAGTATCGCCAAATCCCCGAGGAATAATTCCGAGTGATTTGCAGGAAATGTAATTAAGTTTCGGCCGAGGGGCCCGATTGAAATTGCCGAAATATTATTTAAAAAATTACTTCTAAGGGACCGAGGCCCACGAAATAATTCTTCGAAATATGGGGAAAATATATAAAATTATTGTTACTAACAGAAAACGTTACAAGTAAAACCATTTGTAGCATTTTTCCAAATTAAGAAAATTCGGACACTGCTTGTTTACCGGCCCACTAAATAAATTCGAAATATGGACTGTATATATATATATATATATATATATATATATATATATATATATATATATATATATATATATATATATATATAATGTGTGTGTGTGTGTGTGTATATATAATATTACATAAAATAACCGTTGATGGAAAACTTCAAAAGTACAACCGTCTGTAGCATATGTTCAAATTCTGTAAATTCCAACACTTCTTTTTTAGCAGCCCACTAAATAAATAAATATTGAGAATTTATATATAAAATACACACATATATATAATATACACACATATATATATATATATATATGTGTGTATGTATGTATGTGTGTATGTATAAATAAAATAACCGATCCTAGAAAACTTTAAAAGTAGAACCGTCGGTAGCATTTGTTCAAACTGCAAATTCTGACACTTTCCTTGTCTAATACTCACAATAGCTCCACCTCAATCCAGACGATTACTTCAGATGTCAACTTACCTGCAAAACAAAAACAAAACACGTTAATACCTTCTTTGCATAATCTCATAAGTAATTAAATTTCTACCATACATCAACATTAAGTGCGGTGGAATTGTTAATGGTATTCAAACATAATAACTTTTGAGATCTTAGGCGTAAGAACTTCCGGCTTAGAAAAGTTTTATAAGTATAAATAAAATAACAGCACAAAAGACTTTTATTTGTCTTTAGATAGATTCAGTGCAGAGTTTATTACAGTAGACTGTTGTTGTTAAACGGGATTACGAGAAGAAACATATGGACTGGCCTACGCACTACGTTGTATTACTATGGTAGATTACAGACCACTAAGAGTATCGGATAGGGCCTACAGAGGCATTTGCCATCTGCATAAACACACACAAATGTAAACTTATTTCTTGGTACTGGGTGCGCTGTAGCTAAGCCAACACTGTAATATGTTTCTTCGGAACAAAACAGACTTATAAATGCGTAAAAGGCAGGAAGCAATGCAGCTTGGTTCGAGGGAATAGCGAAGTCTGGTGTAATGACATGACAGTGTTCCTTCCGTGTGCAGAGTTGTACTAACACCGTCCAATCCCTCTCCCCCCTCCTACCACATACACAAACTCAACACAGTGTGCAAATACAGTAAAAAAGGATAGTGATAATATATACAAACAATTTATCATGAAATGTACGAACGGTACAATAATAAAAGAAATGCTGACAAAAAAAAAAACATAGAAATGCACATAGTAACATGATTGAACACCACAAATTCACTTGAAAAATTGCTGTCTATCATCTACCACGGCAGGTGATAATCGATGATAAAGCAATTCCTTTCTATAATGAGCTACGTACATTTTTTTCCCAGCAAGGAGAGAGAGAGAGAGAGAGAGAGAGAGAGAGAGAGAGAGAGAGAGAGAGAGAGAGAGAGCTATGTACTACCGAATCCATGAAGAAACGGGCCAATGGTGAAACGTTCATCTGAACATGACGCATTGTAAAACCGCTCCATTTTATTCATACCACTCAACATCCCTAGCACCGAAAGAAGCACCTTGCGTCACGCGACCTGGAAGGCACAATCTCTTGTCGAATGTCGCAGTTCCCGGTGTTTACGTAACACATTTATGTCTTTGTCACTGTTTCTTATCAGAAGGAATGAACAGAAGTGCGTAATAAAGGGTAATGGCGTGTTTATGATTTCCCGGATTATTGCTGTGGGCTCTGGATTAAGCGGTAGGCTAAGTGGAATAAGAACGGAAGTTCCAAGTGGTGTGTTTAAACATTTATTCCCGCCATTACTGAACCATACCCGTGAATTCATTCTTCTGGTACTGAATAACAACTGCTAACTGATAAAGAAGATATGTGAGAGGATAAAGACCAAGAATAAATCAATTTTTATGTAATGCACAAAAGGAAGGGTTTAATGTTAGTATCCATCCTAGACCTAAAAGAAGAGGAAGTGAACTGACAAGCCCTTTGTAAACACATACAGGATGATAACCTTCCACTTGCTGAATCACCAAGCTATGTCCGTTGTACGTCAGGTTTACCGATTTTGATTCATAAAATTCGTTCCTGACCTTGGCCACAACTCAGGTCTTAAGGAAAGTCAGACTCCCCAAGCCTCCTCAGACATAAGTAAATATAGATGGCAAGAGATAAAACTCCGTGAAAGGAATGATTTTCCCGATAACGCATTCAAAGAGTTTATCGACATACTCTCTCTAGGAAATGTTATTTGCAGTGACTGGGAATATACTTATTAATGTATAATATTTTATTTGTTCCATCACACATACACATTATATATATATATATATATATATATATATATATATATATATATATATATATATATATATATATATATATATATAAACAAACAACAAGTATCACTTAGTATCGAATTCACCTAACGTTGGGAATAACTTATACCCAAATCACGATTCCCTTTTGGTTTAAGGTATGGTGAATTCGATATTAAGAGATACTTGTGAGGATAAAGTCATTTGTGTATAAGTGACAAGATTTCATACACACATATGTATGTATGTATGTATGTATGTATGTATATATATATATATATATATATATATATATATATATATATATATATATATATATATATATATATATATATATATATATATATATATATATATATATATATATATATATATATATATATATATATATATATATATATGATATTAGGTCAAACTGAACCTCAGCAATGAAGTGGCTTGCATCTGTACAAAACAATTTCCATAGCGAAGCTTTATCTTCTGAATGGCAAATTAATTCGATCCAAATATCTATTGCTTAGCACATTTTTATGGCCATTGCATTGTTTCTATCACACCTGACCATCTCAAAACTCCAGATAGTTTTCCCCAAGCTAAATAGCCTAGACATGAATTCCCATTTCAATGATATTGCACATGATTTCCCCAACTAGGTCTATTCCCACTAAACACTGGTCAAATATGCAGTTAATCTCTAGAAACAATATCTACACCTAAAACATATGCCCATAGAATTTTTCCTACAATATGCTGATATAGGCCTAACCAAAAACAAATTACAGTACACAGGATAATCTAAACACACAGCTTGTGTTGAGACAAGTTCTGGCTTCACTCCTTAAGACAGGTTAGGTTATGATATGCTTTGTGTGACAAAATAAAATCTCTATTGCTATTTCGTAATTAATTAACGGCATATACTAAGGGGTCCAAGGTGTGAAACCCGTGTCTTGGGTTATGACAACCTAACTATTGGTTCGGAAAGACAGAGAGGTGGAACTATGCGCTTGTAGACTTGATTAGGTTAAGACTGACAGACTAGCATAAAATTCAAGTAAAACGACACAATAAGCAAGTGAACTTTGATCAAATTTTATTCTTAGTATTTTGCCTGTGCCTAAATTGTTTAATAAAGTGGGCAAACAATAAGCCTAGCAAGGGCAGGCCTAGGTTATCCTAAGCCTAATACCACTTAATAGTTGAAAAACAGTGAAGTTTCTTGCTGTTTCATCAGTATGAAGACGGAGGGGGCACGAATTACTTTGGGGTGTCTTTGGGGACGAAGCGCCCCCTCCCTGGGCCAGGTAAGGGTACGGTGTCCTAAGTAAGGTCAGGTAAAGCTTCATCAAGTTAGGTTGTAGGCATATAACTTCTGCAATGCTTAGTGCATTTAGGGGTAGCCTGGGCCAGAAAATGTGACCTCTTTGTAATAGTGGGGCACAGTACCTGACCTACGAAAAAGCGTATATAAAAATAAGGGAAATGTCGGGTAAGGTACCCTGTTCCCAAGGGGTGGGGGATTGAGTCACCAGTCTAGCTAAGGAAGCTGTGGTTCAGTAACAGCCAGTTTACTAGCAAAGTAGGCGCCGTGTTTAGAACCACCCCCTTGGAGATGAACGTACAAACATAAACAAAAGACGGGGGACTTCATAAACGTAAACAAAATCATAAACAAAAGGCGGTATTTCGACAGTGGAGATTGTGAGCAACCATGGGCAAACTCGCCATATTAAAGTGTAATATGCTCAGGTTATTATGAAGCTCATTATGGTTTTATTTGATCATAACTCACCTTAAATAGTATTAAGTTAGGAGATTTGCCATTTCCTGTCTGAAATAGTTTCGATATCTCGCTAAATTCACTAAAATCGGAGATCACGTAAAACTACATACCACTTAAAGGAATTGGTGCAATAACTGTTTGGCTTCGCTCTTTACAGCCGATTATCTTAATACAAGCATTAAATCGCTTCTGTGCGATTTATTTTGCCAAATTAATGTTTAAAACTAAATATTTGTAGATTTTTATATTTTTAAACTTTAAATTTTTATAACTAGAAATGTCGATTACGAAATAAAATTATTTTAAAAGACTTAGCCTGAATGAACGCTCCTTCTACGTGATTGTTTACCTTTCTTTGATTTAAAATTTCAAATAGGATATGGCCCTTACCACTGATGAAAGGCTGTTGGCAAAATATATATTCGTTTATTTTGACAGTGTAATTTGTGTTTAATGCCAAAAATGTGGTACTTTATTCTAGTATGATTCAGTGCTGGTCTGAAAATTGTTTGTATACTATTATTGAACGGTACACAAGCCCAGACTGCCACTAGGCATAGGCTAACTTAGGTAGGACCTGCAGCAGGTAAGCCGATTATTTTCATTGTTTTGGACTAAATATCAAGTTAATAAGACCATAATTAGCATACACTGTATTTAATTTATAAAATTCTTTGATAGGGGAACAATATTGCAACAAGACAGTAAATCAATCAGTAATAATACATTCACATTAGCGAAAAAAAAAATTAGGTTAGAAGCTTTGCTGTAAAGCAATAAGCTGGTGATGTATACGCATGTGAAAATACGGTTAGGCCTACTTATAATCTTTGGTAATGTGGACTTTGAATACAAATTAACCAGTAAATAGGTTAGGCTACGGTAGGGTCTTTCTGTAATAGGCTAGTCTATGGAAAATCTGAGGAATTGTAATCTCAGTCTTGAATTAATTAGAAGGTAGGAAGTTAAAAAAAAATATATATATGTTAAATCACAAATGCTGTACAGCCCTAACCCAGGGTGTTGAAATCCCACCCTGCCTTTTGGGGGTTGGCCTTCTGTGGATCCCCCCCCCTCCTCCTCCCCCTCACCTGAATAATCTCACCTGAAATGCCATTTATTAGGCTACTGCTTAAACCCAGCTCCCCCTTCCCCATTCTTCCTAACTTAAATTTGGCAAGAGAACGGTTGTAATTCTTTTAATTGAATTTTGAGTACAGTATATATGAAAAGATGAGCTTCAAAAATATATGTGCAGAAGGATAGCATTTTTATCAACTGTAAGATACTTGGCTAGGATACTTTAAGTAAGGTTGCGTCTGCGATTTGGTCCATTTATGCTCCATTTGAAATTTATGAAATCGTTGTTTTACTTTTTTTTTATTCATATTGTTTTAACTGTGTGTCTAGGCTAGTTGGCTATTGTAATACATTATTTGTAGAAAATGTATGATGTATCAAAGGTGAATAAAACCATTGTCATCCCATGGGAAATAGAAAATAGTGTAGAAAAAGGGGAAGGAGAGCAATTGCATTTAATGGGGACACACTTCCTGCCTACTAGCAAACCTTAATCAACCTAACATTACCTAGCCTAGGCCATCAACTTTAACCCCCGTTATATGCATCTCTTAGAAACGTATTTAACCAAAATTGGATGTTGGTAGAGCATCACAAAATTATTATATTGGTACTGTCTAGTCTAATCCTTGTTCCTGGGTCCTTACCATTAGGTTAGTATTAGTCTACACCGTTATTCTTATGTTTTCTGCAACTGATGGATAATGGGATGAGGATAAATTCATGAGAACGTTACAGAAATAGTCTTCATTTGATAATAGTATTTTTGGTCAAGACATAAGTTTACAAGGCCTATCATTTAGGAGTCTTAAGGCTGCATCAGCTGGAATAAAGCCTTATGTGACTGATTATGCATGAAGACTAGTTAGTAATGACCTTAAGTGTACCCTGATTTGGATAGGTTAAGTTGGTCATAGTAGGATGGATATGTACAGTATATTCTTCACTTGTTACTAGCCAGTTGGCTATGTGCAGTATATCTATAGCCTTAACTCGTTCAGTACTAGCCTGTTGGCTATTTATAGTATGTAGGCTATGTAGCCTTCACTTTTATTATCCAATTTGTTTGCAAATGAGCACGTTGTCCTCTTAAAGTAGGTAATTTTTGTTCATATGTGTATTTCGATAATCTTAAAACGATATGTAGGTTAAAATGCATTTGATATGTTTTATTTAAAAGTAGCTGTTGTTATTTTATGCAGTAACTTAATTTACAACCATAGTACAATGGGCTAATAAAATTTGAAATGTGGATGCAGCCTCTTGCGTTACCTGCATAATGGTCGACTCTGGGTATTGTCTGTGACCCATGGTTTTCTTGTTTGTTTGTGGGTGTGTGTGATATAGCTGACCATACCCATATTGCTCCACTTTTGGGACTTAAATATTATTAGCCTACTGGCCATTGTTTCTCTTGACCAGAGTGAGTAATACAATTCTTCAGAATCTTTTGGTGCAATATGTCACACAGAAGGAAAATAATAATAATCTTTCCTTCATATTATTCCTACATAACATTCTAACACCTTGACTGTACAACGGTTGCATGAGCATTTTAGAGTCATTATTGTTTAGCTAAACACTCCATAGAGCTGGCAGCCACTGACATATAAGAGTGATGTTGGTAATATTTGCATATCAGTTTTCTGAGACGTTTATCAAATAAATAGTAGTGTCAGCTAGCCCGGCCTTTCAGCAAGTTCTCTGCTACCTTGGCACAGCAGTATATCAAAGCTATCCTTGGCAGCTACTGTAGAACGTGTAATCTCAGCATGATACCTGAAAACGTGTCTTTTTCACATTTTTATTCCATTAATGAAGTTATTCCTTTGTGGATTGTAACCCATCGTGTTGTTATCTTGAATGTGACCCATAGCCTGAATTAAACTGCTGAAAGCAGCTTTTGTGGCGAAAAGTTAAGAATTGAGATTATGCCAATAATTATGAACCATTGTTGTGTATGCATATAACTTGCATTTGATTTCTTGTTGTAAGGGTAACTTTACAGAATTGGTGTATGTAATTTTAAACCGTAGGTGCTGTTAAGTACGGATTTCAGGTGATTATTACTATTACTAATATTATTAATGTTGCTTTTGTTAGTATTTGAGATATATATTTTATTTATTCAGGACCACTGGCACAAGTGGGTTATGTACCAGCAAACACAACACTCGTCTCATTTCCAGCTTTGCATTAAATATAAAGTGTTTCTAGACTTACTATATATATAACATGCCATTTGAAGTGCTTATTTTGTCAGTAATTCATTTGTTTTCGGGGGTTCTGAGGTATAATTAGTATTAAATTGCTGGGGTTCATAATTGCAACAAGGCGTTGTGTAACGTTTTGGCCAAAGAACTCTTTTGAAACGAGTTTGCACTGTTGAACAATTCTTTGTTCACCTTTGATGCGGAAACAATAATAAGATAATCCAGATTTCCCGTGAATTATTTTGTAGACTGGTTTAATCTTCTTTTGTTGAAGCTTTTTCTAAAAATACTGCCGTGTCACACTTTATGTTAATTGTGATATTTTTTTCTATTGTGAAATTTTATGAACCAGTAGCAAAATTTGATTCAGTAGGCCTACTTGGCTTAGATAAATTTTATACTTTAAATTTCGTTTTATATTGTCAAAACTGGAATATTGTACGAAGTTATTTTTTATCTCAGCCATCTTGTATTACCATTCAATCTTCTAGCAAGTAACAGAAAAGTGTCCAGACGATTGGCTAGACCCGTTAACAGAGATAGACACAAACAGGAAGTGGTAGAGCGTTTGTAATGGTAGGCCGATATTGCATCTCGTAGACTAAAAAAAACAACAATTTTGTTAATTTTTCATCAAGTGTGGCAGAAGCATCGTAGTTCAGCGACTGCGCAAAACAAAACTATCTGGTCAGTCTGACATAAGAGGCGTATTTTATTCCTAAAAGTTGCGTCTACAGAAGCAATAAAACTTAACAGTGAACTTCATATTAGCACGACTATAAAAGTCTAGCCTCGTCACGGCTGTTAGTTCCTTCGTTTCGATAATGAGGTTTTAATAAGTGTATAACATTCCTGACAGTTGCCTCTCTTGAAAGCTTACATCTCGCATTTCTACGAAAGTCGTATTTCCTCGACATAATATCTGAAAGGCTTGTCCCTTTCATATGCCTCTTCCTGTAAAATGAAAAAAAATAACCTTTTGAAGGTGCCATCATCCCTTTGTGATTTTATGCCATTGTTTTGTTTATCCTCTGTGCGTCAGGCGGTCATGAAGTGTAAATCCAAATTTTGAATTAAGCTGATTAAAGTAACTTACGCCAGGTTAGCTTGTTAAGCTAAGCTTGTTGGTAAAGGTACGTTTTGTCTCCACGAATAATCCATTGCTACGCGTTTTGTTAAATTTATTTTATGTTCCACGTCAACAATAATTCTGCAGAATTGGCCAAATTATAAAGTTAATTTTATTAAGTACGTATTTTTCCAGAATCTCCGTTACTAATCCATATTGTGTATTGCGAAATTGACTCTTTAAGTCACATTTGACCAAGTAGGGAAATGTATCTTGTGCTGAACGAATAAATACGTTTAGATATATAATGATTAAAAAAGGAATTCTAGAATCACAAAGAAGGTATATTGTAAATCTGGTTTTATCGGAAATGTTCTCCTATGATTCCTCCCTTGGCTCGTGTGTTTGCGCGCATGCCGAGACATGAGTTAAGCTCTTCGCTAAGACATGAAAGAAAAAAATACGGTAAAATAATATTTTCTAAAAGATACCTTTAAAAGCGATTATTGAGGGAGTTCCCACCTTTCTGGAGATTTGTTGTTGTTGTGAAGGTATTTTATATTTTCAAATCAGGCTTATCCGTAAATCAGATTATTGTGCTGCTGAATTCAACCCTATCAGTAAAAAAAAAAAAAAAAAGTGGCCTCTTTGTTCGGGATATATTCAAAATTCTCGGTGTATGATGTAGGGAAAGCTTATATAAGCTTGCTAAAGATGCTTGATTGTTTGTAATCGGACTATTATGATATCTTTAATTTTGTTATATTTATTTCGTTATATTTATATTACAGTAGTAGTAGTAGAGATAAACGCTTTGAAACGGCTCACTAATGTAGACAAAAACGCGAACTTACTACTATAGTACTATTGTAACCAGGGTCTTAACTGGAATCTTGTGGGAGTTTTTTTTGATACTTTGTGAGTTTTTTATGTAGCTATTGTAGGGAAACTCGTAGTTCATTAAACGGTAAACTTTTCGGGAACAGCCGTGATAAGAGACTTCAGCTGTGAGGTAAAGAAAAAAAAAATCAGCCATTAAGGCATTTTTGTGCGCCAGTGGGATTCGCCTCTGGACCAAAACACACTTTGCTCTCTAACATTTTACTTCCAAACAAGATATCAAGATAAAGAAAAAAAGGCTTTTAAAAAAGATCTATAGAGATATTTCAAAGAAAAAGGCTAAGAGTTAGGGCATTTTTGTTCTGGATATTATCCGTTATTTTATAGTGGCGTCGTGTTTTTTTAAATTTTAAACTCATCCCGAGATGTAGGCATACATATAGGTGTTTTGAGGAGTTGGTGTTTACTGGATAAAAGACAGTTTTGTTAAATTGGAATTTTAGTTCAAATAATTTTCTCTGAAAAAAATAATGTAGAAGTATAAAAGATTTATTTCTGAGTCGATAGCAAATAAGATAATTTCGTATTCATACATAAATGTTGATTTATTTGTAATATTATGTTTGCCACTACAGTTACATTGCATTATTTAGGTCACTGAGTAACTGCAGGTCATCCAAGAAAATAATTTTTTAATATTTTGAACCTTAGTTCATTTTGCCTTCAGGTATTGAGCGCAATACGAAGTATTACGCAAACAAATAATGTTGGTTGTCTGGGGCTACCGCTTAGTATAGGATGTCTGTAAGAATCTGTTAAACCAAATGCCTATAGGTCTACGTATTTCAAGAGGCAAAACATTCCTTCAGTATCATGACCCCCTTTTTTTTTCCTCTTCTTTCCTTCAGCCTTGCGAGAGTAGATAGTAAGGATAGGTGTAGATAGTAACGATAGTCAGCCGAAGCAGCGTTCTCTGAATTAGACCCAAGTTCCTTTTGAGTTGAGCAGCTAAGGAGAAAATGGATGTGGCCCTCGTTTCTTTCTTTCACTGAAACAAGCTTTCTCTCCTTTCGTCTGCTTGACGAATGATGTCCCTTTCACGCTGCTGGTTAATTAGCTTTATTCTACACCACTTCAGCGTAACCAATGTCCGTTTCTTATAATTTTATGTATAATGAATTTGGGATCTTTTTCTTTCCATTTTTATTAGCGGTGTATATGTATATACAGTATATATATACACATTTATATACTGAATATATGTGTATATATATGTATAATATATATATATAGATATATATATAATGTGCGTGAGAGAGAGAGAGAGAGAGAGAGAGAGAGAGAGAGAGAGAGAGAGAGAGAGAGAGAGAGAGAGATGTATAAGTGGGAGGAAATCGCAAGCACCAACATTATCAGTAAAACACTCACGTTAAAACGCAGTTAATGTGACAAGCTAAACATTTAAATACTGTTCAAGTGTTTGCCAAGTCTGAAAACCAGCAAATACGAAGCCAGGGAACACACACACACACACACACACACACACACACACACACTCTCTCTCTCTCTCTCTCTCTCTCTCTCTCTCTCTCTCTCTCTCTCTCTTACTCACCCGCTGAATGTCATTGAGTTAGTCACGCCACGGCGATCAGAGATCCCTAATCACGATATATTTACGCGAGACGGGATTCATTTTATAAGCAAACGTTGCCTCCCCTTTCCTTTCCCTTCGTAGGACGTTTTAAGGTAGGATTCGCGGTCCTGCCGTGCGTGAAATGCATTTGCCCTAATGAGGCAAAAAACGTTTGAGTCTTTTACGAAGTTCCTTTCCGTTACGACGCTAGAGCGTTGATTCATGACGAGGAGGCGTTTAAACGGCTGATTCTAATGACGCCGGCGACTTCGCCTAGAGAAAGGGCTTTTGTTTAGGTCTGGGTTGCGTTAGGACGATGCGTTGCTTTAGTAGGCCGATGTTGGTGTTGCGTTAGGCAATTGGTGTTGTTGCAGTCTAGGAAATCGTTGTTTTTCATGCGGAATTATGTGCTTTCGTGGTCCAGCTGTGCTTTTGTGCTCTATCGGCAGCTGATACTTATGTAAGTCTATTTAGAATGTGCAGAGTTCAGATTTGATTCAATGCTGGTGCACTGATTACGGTGCAGACGTAACGGCTAACGGTATTCTGACAAGTCTCTCTCTCTCTCTCTCTCTCTCAATATATGTGTGTGCGTACGTGTATGTGTTAACGTAATGTGTATTTCACTTATTTATCCCACAAATGAGTTCTCTCATTCTTTTGTATTTCTGCATTAGATCATTCCTGGGTTCAAACACACTGACCCAGTTCCTTTGACAGCGATGAAGTTATATATAAACATTTTATCTTTTACCGCTTTTCCCAGTTTCCTTTACGGGCGGAAACGAAACGGAAAATGTATCGAAACAAGTCTACATCGGCTTAATTGTAATTTCCACCGGTAATTAATTTCTTGCTGATCCATCCGAGGATAAACAACGCCACATAACTTACTCCAATCAATTAGCTAGTTGGGATTGGGTCGTTATAAAACTGCTGCAGTTGTATGTTGTAAGTCATTTGTATATCGGAAATATCTTTTAATGAAAATTAGTCTTTCAGTCGGAGCTAATTTAACTTTATGTATGATTAGACCAGGCAGACGCTTCTGTATGGCTTTCCAGAGTGAGTGGGTGGGTGAGAGAGTGAGTGGGAGAGTGAGTGAGTGAGTGAGTGGCCGTGATGAAATATTCTGATCAATTTGTTTGTGATCATGTTTCTTTTATCTATTTTTTATTAATGGGCAATATAAAGATCAAAGCTCTGCGTCTGATTAAATATGCAGAGGCGGAGGAGGCGTGTCTGGGAAGCAAGTTTGTGTTTTGGATGTTCAGTTTGTTGAGTTTGTTAGTTTTAATTTAATTTTTGTTCTCTAAAAAGGTTACAACTGACCTTAATTTTCGTCTTGACTTGATGGCTTTTGAGTTTTGCAGGCGCAGCTCTCTCTCTCTCTCTCTCTCTCTCTCTCTCTCTCTCTCTCTCTCTCTCTCTCTCTCACACACACACACACACACACACACACACACACACACACACACACACACACACAATTAGTTCAGTGGGTAAATTTTTGTAATGGACTGATATTTTGTCCTTTTTTTGGCATTCCCGAAAATAATGTGTTACCTTTTTTTCGTAACACACTTTGTTAAAATAGGCTAAACTAGAACAGACCCTGGATTTGTGAAGAAAATCTCCCCTCCAGTTTTTAAGTTATTAAACTTCTTTCTTAATTATTGTACATTAGACATTCTCGCCACTTAAACTCTCATTACTTCAAGCTGATTTTCGTAGCTCTAG
>NC_089767.1:34847008-34854508 GCF_040412425.1 Macrobrachium rosenbergii
CTCTCTTCTCTCTTTTTAAATGCTTGAATTAGAAAACAATTTGTTGTAAGTATGGATCTCTCTCTCTCTCTCTCTCTCTCTCTCTTTAAATGCTTGAATCTCTCTCTCTCATTTCGCTTAAATGCTTGAATCTGAAAACAATTTATTGTAAGCATGGGTCTCTCTCTCTCTCTCTCTCTCTCTCTCTCTCTCTCTCTCTCTCTCTCTCTCTCTCTCTCTACTCTCTTTTGAGTACTTAATCATCAAACATCATAAATGTGTGGTGTCATATATGTATACACATATATATATATATATATATATATATATATATATATATATATATATATATATATATATATATATATATATATATATATATATATATATATATATATATATATATATATAATTCTTTATTTTGAAGACTTGGTGTACTAGGTAATTGTTTGTACAGCGATATAATGAATTATTCATTGGTTGTTGTTGCAGGACACCAATGAAGTATTACCATATACAGAGACTATTCTCTACAGCACAAATTCATTCACAATGATCTCATGTCGAAACAATTCCTTATGTTCTTCCCTTTTGACAAATTCCATTATGAACTTCGCTTAGTACCTTTTGTCATCCACTCCAAGTTATAATTTGGATGATTATTTTCTGCTTCATCCTTCCTTGGGTAAAAATAACTTAAGGGAAAGGTAGGATAGGCAAATTGAAAGGCAAGTGATTCCTGCCTTAGTTCCTAGGGTCAGTGGTTTGTTTCGTAGGTAGGATATGTTATGGAAATTGTAATTTAGACAGCTGATTTCCCTTTAGTGGGGTAGTGCCGTCAGCGCGCCTCACCAGGTGCGCCGTAGGCTTTACTTGAGGTTCTTTGCAGCGTCCCTTCGACCCCTAGCTGCGGCCCATTCCATTCCTTTCACTGTACCTCCGTTCATATCCTCTTTATTCCATCTTACTTTCCTCAACCCTCTCCTAACAGTTGTTTCATAGTGCAGTTGCGAGGTTTTCCTCCTGTTACACCTTTAGAAATATTTTTAATCTGTTTCCCTTTCAGTCCTGAATGACCTCATAGGTCCCAGTGCTTGGCCTTTGGCCTAAATTGCATATTGCATTGCATTCCAGTACAGCTGATTTATGAAGGGAAATTAGTTGTAGATTCTCCAGAATGGAAGATACATTGACTTGTTCTATTATAAGGTGTTGTCATGCCATTACCCAAATTCCTCATCTGCATTCTACTGCAGTCAACTTTTGCAATTTTTCCTGTCATGAAAACTCTTAACGTACATCACTTTATGCGCTGTGAGAACGTACTTTCAATCTTGAAACAGGATTGAATAGAATTATCGAGCTGTGGAGATTGGATTGAATAGAATTACCGAGCTGTGGAGATTGGATTGAATAGAATTACCGAGCTGTGGAGATTGGATTGAATAGAATTACAGAGCATCGGAGATTGGATTGAACAGAATTACCGAGCTGTGAAAATTGTTACGCGAAAATCAATCGTATTCAGAGTTCAGTTTTCATTGTGAAGTTTTATTCAGCATAATTAATATTAAAAGTTCTGGCAACTGTGACCAGTGGTATCCATTATTTTCAGCATTTACCGAAATGCATTCCTTAACTCCAGTATGTTGAATTAGGTAAAACTAATGATAATATTAGCTGTTAATTTTATGTTTTGGTAGATAAACCTAATGGTAGCTTTTAAGTCTCATGGTCACCATTTTTTTTTTAATTAATTTTTTTGGTTTCAGTCGTGAAAACCGAAACGGTCGTTTTCCCCTTCACATATTTCTATAATTTAAATTCTGGTTGTTACCTTGGCATAAAAAATTAGATTCAACTATCATATATAATTAATTTTTATTGGTTTTTATCGTAAAAAAATTAAACTAACTGTGGTATGTACTTTATTTCAGTGGTTTTTGTGGTAGAGAAAATTAAACTTTAACTGTGTGTTATATACTTAATTCCCAGTGGTTTTTATCGTAAAAAGATTAAACTATAAATGTCTTATATACTTAATTTTCAGTAGTTTTTATCGTCAAATGAAACAAATTTCAACTGTGGTATGTACTTCATGTCAGTGGTTTTTATCCTAAAAAAAGAAGATATAGTTTAACCGTGGCACGTTCTTTATTTCTGGTTTTAATCACCAAAAACCAGATGCAGTGACATTTCCAGTTAAAACCTTCGAGAAGAAGCCATGATAATGCTGTCTGTAATTAGGACTTAGAGCCTACGTACATTGGGCATCATTGCCCCTATGGGTATTGTTATTGGACAGAGGGCATTGCTGTTCTCCCATAGACATTTGGTACGAATCCACATTCGCTTCTTTGAGAATTACCCCCGTAGGGGGTTAGTGCCGTCAGTGCACCTCACGTGCGGTGCACTGTAGGCATTACTTAAGGGTCGTAACTGCGTCCCCTCCCTTAGGCCCCTAGCTGCTGCAACCCCTTTCATTCCTTTTACTGCACCTCCGTTCATATTTTTACCTCTCTTAACCCTCTTCTAATAAACGTTTCATAGTGCAACTGGGAGGTTTTTTTTTTTCTCCTGTCAAACTTTTGTAACCTTTTTTACTCTCAATTTTCCTTTCAGCGCTGAATGACCCCTCATAGGTCCCAGCACTTGGCCTTCGGCCCAAATTTCATATTCTATTCTGTTCTCTGAGAATTACGACCATAAAGTACTGTTGTCGTTTTTGCTGTGATAAGCTGCGCTGAGTTTTTATTTCTTTTTTGTTATATTCGTTGTTGTTTGTTACTGAATTATACGAGTGATGATAGTAGCAGCGGCTAGTAGGAGGTTGTGGTGAAGCTGCATTAGCGTTAGACGATACTGTCATATTCTATTTTGTATTCTGTTCTCCGATAATTACGACCAAAATGTTTAATTTCTGTGACAGGCTGCATAAAGTGTTGTCGTTTTTGCTGTGATAAGCTACGCTAAGTTTTTTCATTTGTTTTTTTTTATTGAATTATATGAGTGATAGTATCAGCGGCTATTAGGAGGTTGTGGTTAAGTGTTATTAACATTAGACAATACTGTCATTAAATTAATACATTTAATTGTTTAACTTAAATACAGAGAATTTGTAAGTTATCAGAATTGTGGGTTTGGAGCGAGTGTAGATAAAGTAAGCAACACGGGAGAAAATGAGGGAAAATTCTGATAAACTCTCATCCCAGGGTCCGTTTGAGATGTCAGGGGAAAACAGAAGAAGGAGAATCCCACTGTTGGGATGAAGGTAGCTAACTCACCTGTACAAGACAAAATTAATTAATATATCAAGGGATATAAATATTTGGTGATTTATCGCTTATTGTACACTTGATAAATATTTTATCATAATTACTGACGATATAATTCTGAATATACAGTCTTGACGTCATTAAACCAGTAACGAATTAAACGATTTAAGAAGAAATGCACGCGGGCGTCACAGTTTCAAGGGTCATAGATGGACCAATCAAGTAACTTTATAAAATGTGTTGAATGGCGAGTGGAATATCCCCCGATTGAGAGAGAGAGAGAGAGAAACCAATGCCTACATTAAAACGTTTTCTGATTTAAGTAATCAAGCGAGAGAGAGAGAGAAGGGGGGGAAGGGAGAGAGAGAGAGAGGGGGTGTGTGAGGGAGAGGGAGAGAGAGAGAGAAGGAATCCCTCCTGAAGAATTGAAAGAACAGGGCATACCCATTTGCTGTTTCCGTTTTGTACTGAAAGCCTCAATACCTTTTTTTTTTATATTTTCATTTATTTTTTATTTTTTATTTTGAGAGTCAAAACCAAGAGGTCACTCGGAAGTGACCTGAAAGGGTCATGTATGTAAAAATGACAAATTTCCTGCCTACGGAATCTCTGCCTTAATGAAGTCTCAGTTGACTGATGTATTTCTTGAATGCTTTTATATTTAAAGGTGTGAAATGCCGATACGTTTATTTATAATATATGCTTGAGTGTATATACCAAGATATAATGAGTATAAAGCCGCAGTAATGTAAATGAGAGACTGTATTTTTCCAAAACACAAAAAAAGGTTAAAAAAGGGAGTTTTCGACCGTTAAGTATACCTTAGTTTAACCAGACCACTGAGCTGATTAACAGCTCTCCTAGGGCTGGCCTGAGGGATTAGACTTATTTTACGTGGCTGTTGCCTTAGTTTAACCAGACCACTGAGCCGATTAACAGCTCTCCTAGGGCTGGCCTGAAGGATTAGACGTATTTTACGTGGCTAAGAACCAACTGGTTACCTTTCAACGGGACCTACAGCTTATTGTGGAATCCGAACCACATCATACCGAGAAATGAATTTCTGTCACCAGAAATAAATTCCTCTAATTCTTCATTGGCCGGCCGGAGACTCGAACTCGGGCCTAGCAGAGTGCTAGCCGAGAACTCTACCGACTTGTCCAACGAGGAACTGTTTTCGACCGTTTGCACAACGGTCCTCTTTAGAGTTGACTGAAGAGGGCCGTCGTGGAAAGCTCCCTTTTTTTTTTTAACCCTTTTTCTGTAATTTGGAAAAATACAATCGCTCATATTCATTATTGTGGCTCTTTACTAATTATTTCCGGTCACATTATAGTGATGCACCATGAATACCAAGATATTTTAAATCCCGCCCCGTGGTGCATATCCGTAAGGGTTATTGTGTGAAACAAAAATGTTCTGTATTTTGCAAAGTTTAGCTGTAAATTTGATTGACAGATCTAATCAGGAGGTACTTGAACGCAGTAGACATCATACTTGCCTCATTATGTGATAGAGTGCTGTGTTGAATAATTGCTATTAAGATACCATGTTTTGAAGATAAAAATACCCAAAATTATTATTATTATTATTATTGTTATTATATTATTATTATTCAGAAAATGAACCCTATTCCTATGGAACAAGCCCACAGGGACCATTATTGACTTGAAATTCAAGGTTCCAAAGAATATGGAACCATATATTTCGGACACAAGAAGAAGTGTTCAAAATATATGGTTGCAAAATGTAAATAGTGATTTTATTGGCCTTTTTATCTTCATAATATACTGTTGGATTACAGTAAAAGACATTCATACAGTGTTGTGAATAATTACATTTGTTCTAATTTATGTTTTGCAATAGTGATGTATTATAATTATGGTGTTGAACCGGTTGCCGTGAATTTCATGTGTAAGTTTGGATGTATGTATGTCTTCACGTATGTGTGGTGGTACTGTTATCGTAGACGTAAATAAATTAAAAGTAAACACGCACGTGTCAATCAATAGATATATAAATAAACATTGCGGTTATATTGAAGAAGGCAGGACACCAGTTAGTTATAAGGAAGGTTTTAAAACTGGAGAGTAGGTTTCGTTCTAAGAAAAGAGAGAGAGGACAAACCACCGTTGCAATTGAATTCGTGTTTTTTTTAAATGGTGGTTTTCATAAGTGCGATATTTGCATGTTCTGCATTAGTCGCTTGAAATCTACGGAACTTACTCACCTGTTTTCAGTTATGTATGTTCAACATTTAAGTATACTGTATATATATTATAAACAGTATATACATATATATATATATATATATATATATATATATATATATATATATATATATATATATATACATATAAATGTATTATATTATATGCATATATTGTGTGGTGTGTATGTTAATGTTTTTAGAATGCATTTTTCACAGAGGGAGCTAGAGATATGAGTGAGTTTTTAAATGATAAAACCCTATATATAACTTTGAACAACTTAACGTCTATGAGAAAATAATAATTATAATACAACCATAACATAAAAACTAACAGTTGATAACATTACGCATTTGGGTAATTTCTAAAGATACATATAAAGTGAAAAGGAACATAGACATATATAGTTAGAAGACAATGGTGAACATCTCCAAAAAAAATTAAATAATCGATTATGAAACCGATTATAAAAGTTCCTTTTTTTTTTTTCCATTGACAGATAGAAGAAGAAGAGACACATATAGAGTCACCTTACCGTGAACCTGCATTGACAGAGCAAGAAGAGACACGAAGACGACGGCTAGATTGAGAACGACGCGGGACATCATGATGTCTTTGATGTTGTTGTTGTAGAGTCTTCTTCTTCGATACCTGCTGGTGCTGCTTATCTGCTGTTTTCGTCCACGTATCAAGACGAAAGGTAAGTCTCAAACTGCCGGGATTATTTATTTCCTTCGATAACCTGAGAGAGGGAGCGAGCGAGGGAGTTTCTCTTAAGCGCTGATAAACTTGGCGGGAGTTGGCGTCTCTCTCGGGGGGGGAGTTTTCCTAATCGAGTACTCAGGTCCTTCCTACTACCTCCGTCAGGCTCTTGCACCTCGGCCTAAATGGGATGGGTTGCATGCTTTCGTCCGTCTTTATATAAAGCGCCCCGGTATCGCCGCTCACCTGTTTCGTCCAACGCTGTCTCACCTACGCGTGCCGACTCGGTTTCCAGAAGTTTTCGTTCGGTCGTAGGATTCTGTAGCTCGTTTTGACTCGTTCAGAATTTTTTATTTTAATAATACTGGTTTCCATTATATTCTTATATCATTAATCTTTCAATTACAGTACTGTGTAACTAATTATTAATTAAATGAATAGTTTTTTAATCGTTTTAGCGAATTTGAACCAACGCGAACAAATCTGAAAAAATATTCACCGGACGTTTCAGCCTGGTCCAGCCTCGCGATTGGTCGCAATCGAACGCGACCCCGACGACGATTGGTCAGACGCTACCTCGAAAGGAGTGACGTCAACGCTCTGCCCAATGAAACACCCCCTCTGCTGTGACGTCACTGAATTAGCACCAATCGCGGCGCGACATTAGGGGACAATTTGGCGACGTCATCGCGTGTCAGCCAATGGTAATTCGGAAAATTCACCTTCTTCACGTGGTTTATCTCAGAAAGTACACAAGCAACAAGTCAGTTTCTTTTTGAGGTTTCAAATCTCAGAGTGATTAAGAGTTGAAGGGAGATAAGAAAGTTAAAGAGATATTTTAAATATTTTCCCCCTTGGCTGAGACCAGTATATGATGAATACGATGCCAGTATAAAAAAAATTAGTAATACAATACATTTTGTTAAATTAACCTAAAAAAATTCACTAGAATGACTAATAAATATATAGCCACTAAAATGTACAGATTAGTGGGAGAGAAAAGTGCAGTTTTTAATAAACATTAATAAATGCTTTATACTGATATTGATTAGAATTATATTAAACATACTTTAGCAGCTCATTCCATTTTCTGAGTTACAAAAAAAAAAAGGATATTTTAACATGTTAATTAATATGAAATGGTTTCACGTAATATGTATATATAATATATATATGTGTTTATGTATGTATATATGTGTGTGTGTGTTTGGAGTGCCCCCTCTTATATCGATGGATGCGCATATAAAAGGCAGAATAACGTGGCTGTTATGATATTATTTATATGTACAGTAATTACGCCATTAATTTAATTCAGTGTGATTTACTGTCTAGCC
>NC_089767.1:34862008-34864508 GCF_040412425.1 Macrobrachium rosenbergii
ATCTGTAAATTCTGTTCTTGCTTGAAGCGTTGACCTCTTTGCAGGATTCCTGAAAATCCTTCTCAAATCCTATCAAATGGAAGGGAGTTCCTTCACCAATTGAGTCCCCATTAGATGGCAATACTCTACACCTTCTTCGCAGCCTTCTGCGTGTTTGTTTCCCTCGTAGGATTTAATTGGCTTCCACTAGCTGGGGGGAGATTTTTCCCCAGACTCCTTTCAGGATTCAAAGTGGTGTCCTTCAGTGAAGGGAAGGAAGGGGTACTGATGGGAAAAAATACAATGCCAATATTTTCCGTCTCTCGTGTTGAGGATGGGTCCTATCAGTCCTGTCTGGATTGGCTTCTTCTAGTGTCCTTGGAGAGGCGTCTTGGCTGTTATTGCTTGTTTTCTATTATTTTTTAATTTTTATCTTTTAATCGTGTATTGGTTCCTTGATAAAGTTACTGGAGTTTTGTTTCCAAATTTCAGTTATTTATGTCACCATAGGTCGGAAGTGCCGTTGGTGCACCTCGCATGTGCCCTGTAGGCATGACTTAAGGTTCGTTGCAGCGTCCCTTAGGCCACTAGCTGCAACCCCTTTCGTTCCTTTGACTGTATCTCCGATCTTATTCTCTTCCTTCCATCTTACTTTCCTCAACCTTCTCCTAAACAACTGTTTCGGAGTGCAGCTGCGAGGTTTTCCTCCTGTTACACCTTTCAAGCCATTTTACTCTCAGGTTCCAGTTCAGCGCTGAATGACCTTGTAGGTCCCAGCGCTTGGCCTTCGGCCTGAATTTTATATTCCATTCCATTCCTTGTGGCCATTCCGTGCAAAAAAATATTTTGTTTATATTAATAAAATGACCTTATTCAAAATTAATTTAGTGTATATTTCTTTGTCGTATGTTATTTTCTCAAGTCACTGTCATAGAGAGAGAGAGAGAGAGAGAGACTGTGCATAATCATAGTCCTTTTGATTATATATAGGCCTTTTGATTATATATATATATATATATATATATATATATATATATATATATATATATTATATATATATATATATATATGTATGTATATATATATATATATATATATATATATATATATATATATATAATATATACATATATATATATATATATATATATATATATATATATATATAGAGAGAGAGAGAGAGAGAGAGAGAGAGAGAGAGAGAGAGAGAGAGAGAGAGAGAGAGAGAGAGAGAGAGAGCATCCCGCATAATCGCAGACCTTTTCCATGACGTATGCAAACTTAACGAAACAAATTACAACCGCGGATCAGTCCCGTCCTGTTGGACCAGTTTCCAATATGGATATTAAATCCAAATAAAAGCGAAGCATATAAGTTACTCTGTGTGTTCGATTCGATATCTTTCAAATCACTGGAATGATAGGATTCGCTTGTTTTCGTTGCCTTTCGTAATGGTAATGGTCTGTTGACGGGAAATGTGAAAACAGGGATTGAAATGCTTTGGGTTTGTTTGTTTTTGTTTGTTGTTGGACTTGTTTGTACGTTATAGTTTTCTGTCCGCACTTTTTCTGTCCGCCCTCAGACCTTGAAAACTACTGAGGCTAGAGGGCTGCAAATTGGTATGTTGATCATCCACCCTCCAATCATCAAATATACCAAATTGCAGGCCTCTAGCCTCAGTAGTTTTTTTTTTTTTTTTATTTTATTTAAGGTTAAATTTAGCCATAATCGCGCTTCTGGTAACGATAGAGGATAGGCCAAAACCACCGGCGGAGGTTAAAGTTTTATGGGCCGCGGCTCATATCCAAGACCACCGAAAGACAGATCTATTTTCGGTGGCCTTGATTATACGCCATTTTTTCGAGCCAGAATAGATTTTCTATGTCCTCATTTCGTCTCAGCGAGTAAGAAAAATATAGGAACACAAAAGTAATGAGAGAGAGAGAGAGAGAGAGAGAGAGAGAGAGATTCTTCAGAATTTAGGGTTATTCTTCGTCTTAAAGATTTCTCAAATTTACCTCCTGAATATTTTTGTGTTCCACTCTTGATTGCAACTAGGGAATTTTTGCAGTTGCAGGTCAGTTTTTGTTCCTTTCCTTGTTCAATTTTTACCCATTATTCATTGGCAATCGCAGTGGATATATTAATAGAGCATTTGCTCGCCCAAACATATGGCTCAAGATTTTAAATTTTGCACTTTTAACCATTTACTTTCCATAGTTTGATTTTTCATATTGTCATCCATCTTATTCTCCACCCTCTCCTGCCCGTATGGTGGGTAGTACCATCAGTGCACCTCACGCAGTGCACTGTAGGTATTACTTAAGGTTCTTTACAGCGTCCCTTCGGCCCCTAGCTGCAAGCCCTTTCATACCTTTTACTGTACCTCCATCTTGCTATCCACACTCCTAACAATAGTTTCATAGTGCAACTGCGAGGTTTTCCTCCTGCTACACCTTTCAAACCTTTCTACTCAATTTGCCTTTCAGCACTGAATGACCTCGTATGCCCCAGCGGTAGG
>NC_089767.1:34869508-34907008 GCF_040412425.1 Macrobrachium rosenbergii
CTCTCTCTCTCTCTCTCTCTCTCCGTACCAGTCATGTAGATTTGATGAACATGAAGTTTGCAAGGATATTATGCATAACGAAACCCGTGAATGTTTTAGATTTTTTATGACATTTATGTTTACATTATTTTGTCATGATGGTGATATGGCCTCTGTGTGGAGTAATTTGTAAATCTTGTAAATTTGTGCAAAGATGTTGAATTGTGGAATGTATATACACACCTTGAGAGAATAACTAGGGTAATCATTCTTTCCTTCTGCACGATTACTAGTTACGCATCTATTAGGAAGAGTGTGTTTGTGTGTGTGTGTGTATGTATGTATGTATGTATATATATATATATATATATATATATATATATATATATATATATATATATATACATATATATATATATATATATATATATATATATATATAAATAATGTATATATATATATATATATATATATATATATATATATATATAGTATATTTATATGTATATATTTATATATATAATATATATATATATATCGTATATTTATATAATTGTATATATATATATATATATATATATATATATATATATATATATATTTATATGTATATATTTATATATATAATATATATATATATAGGTCGTATATTTATATAATTGTATATATATATATATATATATATATATATATATATATATATATATATATATATATATATATATATATTTATATATGTGTGTGTATGTGTATGTATGTGTGTGGCTTAATAGAAGTGGGTATTCCCCTATTTATAAGTGATACTTCTAACCTACAGCTATAATTTCATGACGTCACCTCCCTACTCCCACTACACTATCTCTCCTTCCATACTCCCCCATCCCAATACATGTGACAGGAAGTAATATGGACCTACCACCCACCCACCCCCCGCTTCCCAAATTCCCAGTGGCCCACCACCTCATTTAATCGTCTTCGACGTATTTCCCTTTAATTCAGCGGTAATTGTCTCCCATATGGCTTTGATTCGGCTCTATGACGGTATACGTACGGTTTAATATCCGTATGACGTCATATCCGGCCGTCCTAGTTGACCCCTATACAGTGTGTGGAGAGGAATTGATTGTTTGGCCGAATGACCGGAAAAGTCACGTGACCTGTTGCTGGTTTATGTAGGGACTTAAATTATCACCTTATTTGTCTTCCCTTGGATTGTTGTGCGTGTTTTTATAAATTATCCCCTTATCTTCCCTTGGATTTGTGTGTTTTATAAATTATCCCCTTGTTTGTCTTCCCTTTTATTAGCGTTTTTATATATATCCCCTTCTTTGTCTTCCCCGGTATTAGTGTTTTTTTATATATTATCCCCTTCTTTGTCTTCCCTTGTATTAGTGTGTGTTTTTCTTGTAAATTATCCTCATCTTTGTCTTCCCTTTTATTAGTGTTTTTTTATTAATTATCCCCTTCTTTGTCTTCCCTTGTATTAGTGTGTTTTTTTCTTATAAATTATCCCCTTCTTTGTCTTCCCTTTTATTAGTGTGTTTTTTTAATAAATTATCCCCTTCTTCGTCTTCCCTTTTATTAGTGTGTTTTTTTATAAATTATCCCCTTCTCTGTCTTCCCTTGTATTAGTGTGTTTTTTTCTTATAAATTATCCTCTTCTTTGTCTTCCCTTGTATTGGCGTGTTTTTTCTATAATCGTATTTTTATTGTTATTTGAAAGATTAGTGATATATTTATAAACATAATTGATAATTGTTCAGTTTAGCGTGATGTCTTCTCTCAGGGTAAATGTTGGTTTTTTATTTTTATACATTTTTATTTGAAAGATTAGTGATGACCATCAAAATGTGATCATTACTTTTAATTTACTGATGGCCCGTCTTATGTCAATGGGAGCTTTTGTTTATTCCATTTTTGGGGGTTATGTTAACATAATTATAATTATTCGTCCGAATGTATTGGTATTTTTCACAACTTGTATATTGACGTGTATTTTTACTCTGTTGTTCCAACATTTTTCATTTTATTAAAAGCGAAAATAGTTTGAGCTCAGCGTCCATTTTGCAGAATTCCTGTAGAATCGTTATAATACGCCGGATTTACTCCTTTAAAATAAATTTTTTCATAACGCCAGCTTGAAAGTGACTAAATGATTATTTTCTTATTATGAATACATTTCGATAATAATTTCAATATGCATATATCATACTTGATTATTGTTTTGAAGACTTTCGACCTTGTAATACGAAACTTGAGACACATCCATGGAAAGAATAACAGGTCTGTAAATAGATTTCTCGTTCTGATCTTTCTTCTACTTCTTCTTCTTCTTCTTCTTCTTCTTCTTCTTTCTTCTTCTTCTTCTTCTTCGTTTGTTATGAGAAGCTTCTTCTTCGTTTATTATGAGAAGTTTCTTCTTCTTCTTCTTCTTCTTCTTCTTCTTCATTTGTTACGAGAAGTTTTTGTAAAGACGGCTTAAACCAGACGGGCTCGTGTGAGACAGCGATAAGGGGCAGGACGCCGTGACGTCACGCGTAAACAAAACACCGACGTCGGGTCGGTGTTATGCAAATGATTGGGATTCCCAACGCCGCTTTCATGCACCTGCACGCCCGAGTCTGTTGTCTCTGTTCATGTTCGCCTATTCTCTTTACGCTTTTTTTTGTTTCTCTTTTTATAGAATTCGTAATGATAGAAGCATCTTTCTTCTCTCTGTTTTACTTATTCCTTATTCTCTTTACTTTTTTTTTTGTTTTTTCTAATTCATAATTATAACCTTCCTCCCTTTTTAAAAAGGGGATATACTATTGCTTTTGGGATCATTCAGCATTTCTTAAATATTAATCTATAAATATCGCTTAATATGCAGTTAACTATAAATTAGGATTAACTTAAACCCAAGGGTAATTATCATTGATACCTTACTTACCCTTTTCTCTATGATATCCAGTTAACATTCATATGAAAACTGAAATTATTGTCAATAATATTTCATAATTTATATAATTATTCAATTTTTCCTTCCTTCCTGCACTTTAGGAAGACTTTGTGGAGTGGAAGTGACGTAAGTACTTTGTTCAAAGTAAAAAAATAAAAGGAATTTTATTTCATTTCCTAGCTTGTACTTGTCCCAGAGACCAAGTATGGCAACACCTCAACTTGATGCCCTTCAATTTAGCGGACTTCTATTCTGTACTTATCGACTGCCATAATATGGTAGCTGATAAGTACACAAGTCCGCTGCCATATGAATTAGCGGACTTCTCTCCTTATCGGCTACCATAATATGGTAGCTGATAAATTTTGGATGTGATAAATTTGCTAATATATATCTTACATTGATTGTTTTAGGGGCTATGTGGAACTGCTGTTAACCACAAGATATCTAGAGAATGTTCAGGTGACGGCTATATTATAGGACAGTGGTTCTCAGCCTGGGGAGCGTCAGCAGTTTCCAAGGGGGGCGCGAGCCATAGGGAAAAATAAAAATTTCTCTAATTGTATTTGTTATTCTCTTAACAAAGAGTCGCTAAGAAGCAGTGTCACGTATCGCACTAATTCATTCCCAAAAGAATAAAAACACCCCTTCTCTTTCTCTCTCTTTTTATTATTTTCCTTCAAATCTGGGAGGTAATTTTACTCATAGATGCGAGGGGGGCGTGGAGGGGAGGACCAGCTCTTAGAGGGGGCGTGGTAATAAAAAGGTTAAAAACCATTGGTATAGGATCTAAGTTACTTAACGGGCTTTCTTACTTATCGAATTGCCAGACCCCTAAAGCATCTCTTGAGTTGAGGTGTTACTGTTTACTGTGCACAAGACGAATGGAAAGTCAAAGAATAGGTAATAATGGGTCTGTGTCACTTAAAGGACTTCATTCTTACAGCGTCTGTTAGGATGAGGTGTTACTGTTCTGTATACTATACTCAAAACGAATGGAAAAGCTAAGTATACCTTAGTTTAACCAGATAAGTATATCCTAGTTTAACCAGATAAGTATACCCTAGTTTAACCAGATAAGTATACCCTAGTTTAACCAGATAAGTATACCCTAGTTTAGCCAGATAAGTATACCCTAGTTTAACCTGACCACTGAGCTGATTAACAGCTCTCCTAGGGCTGGCCCGAAGGATTAGATTTATTTTACGTGGCTAAGAACCAATTAGTTACCCAGCAACGGGACCTACAGCTTATTGTGGAATCCGAACCACACTATGGCGAGAAATGAATTTCTGTCACCAGAAATAAATTCCTCTAATTCTTCATTGGCCGGTCGGAGATTCGAACGCGGGGCCAGTAGAGTACTAGCTAAGAACAGTACCCACCCTCCCAATGAGGAACTAAGACGAATGGAAAGTCAAAGAATATATAGAGGTGGACATCATGCCCGGGGCACTTTCGGCGATTAAGACAGTGGCAAGAGGGAGTTTAGTGTGGTTGGACAGCAAGATCAAGAGATCCTGAAAATAAAGGAGATGAGGTGCAAGGATATAAAGGTGGGAGAGAACCCCACAGTAGCATTAAGTAATGTTAGGGAGGTTGGACAGCAATTATTATTATTATTATTATTATTATTATTATTATTATTATTATTATTATTATTATTATTATTCAGAAGACGAACCCTGTTGATATGGAACAAGCCCACCAAAGGGGACCACTGACTTGAAATTCAAGCTTCCAAAGAATACGGTGTTCATTAGAAAGGAGTAACAGAAGGTAATGGGGAAATACAGAAAGAAACGATCACTCATTCAAACAGAAAAATGAACAAATTAACAAATAAATAGAAAAAATGCAAGCAAATGATTAAAGTACAAAGAGAATTGTATTGGTGTAATAATGCTTTGCATCTCCGCTTGAACTTATGAAGTTCCAGTTAAACGACATCCTCAAGGAAGATAGGAAGTGGGAATGGATGGAAAGTAAAAGGCTTAAAAAGAAAAAAAGTGGGTGCAGCTAGCGGCCGAAGGGACGCCGCAAATATCCCACAGGGGCTTTTTGTAGCGTGAGGCCTCCTTCAGTCTGAGAAAGTTCTCTTGTTCTCGTATTTGGTGAGAATTTCCCACCTATGTGTCATCTTCAGTTTTGAATGTTCATTAACCATGACACGAATTTGGATGTCTGAATTGCCTGAGGACTTTTAGTACGTGGAGATACGAGAGCCAAGGGATGAATCACTTACCCCTAGAGGGGGTAGTGCCGTCAGTGCATCTCACGCGGTGCACTGTAGGAATTACCTAAGGCATTGCAGCGTCCCTTAGGCCACTAGCTGCTACCCCTTTCATTTCTTTTACTGTCCCTCAGTTCGTATCGTCTTTCTTCCATCTTACTTTCTTCAACCTTCTCTTAACGGTTGTTTCATAGTGCAACTGAGAGGTTTTCCTCCTGTTACAGCTTTAAAATAATATTATTTACTCTGTCTCCCCTTTCAGCACTGAATGACCTCATCTTAGGACCGACCAGCGTTTGGCCTAAATTTTATATCCCAGTTCCATTCATATTCTCTTTCTTCCATATTACTTTCCACCCTTTTCTGACAATTTTTTTCACAGTGCAACTGTCAGGTTTTCTTCTGTTACACCTTTCAAACCTTTTTTTTTTTTTTTTTAAATTTACCTTTCAGCGCTGAATGACTTCATCATATGTCCCACCAGCGCTTGGTCGTTGGCCACAATTCTATATTCCAATTCCAAGGAATGAATTAAAAGACAAACTTACCAATTCAAGATGAAGCTGTAAGAAGGACGACCACATCATTCATCCCTGACAGTGCATTAACTAACCACATCAGGCCTAATACCCAAAAAGGAACTGAAATGCGGGTACCGGGTACCTAGTTTGGAAGTCGACGGATTACCACGGTCTTGGTAAATGTTTATACTCTCTTTTCAGTCTGTGGGTGCTGATAACCTTTCCTTCTTCCCGTGTGATTTCGGTGCCTTTCCTGTCTCTTGTTGAAAGTTATATCTTTGAGTTTGAGTTTGGTTTGACTTCTTGAAAGATTTAGGGCGTGGTGTATATAGCTTAGTCACATTTCACTTCTTTAGAAGTGTTAGGTGAATGATTACATTTTTGTGGGATTTGAACCTTTATTCTTGTAAAACATGCTCTCTGAGACAGTTGAGACAATTTTCATGATCCGTTAAAGAGGTTAAGAAATAGAGAATATTGGAAAATGCTGCCTTGTAAAACTTAGTCTCTGAGACAGTTTTCATGATCTTGTAGAGAGGTAAAGTCTCTGAGGAATTTCCATGATCCTGTTGAGAGGTAAAGTCTCCGAGACAATTTCCAAGATCCTGTTGAGAGGCAAAGTCTGAGACAGTTTCCATGATCCTGTTGAGAGGTAAAGTCTCTGAGCAATTTCCATGATCCTGTTGAGAGGTAAAGTCTCTGAGACCGTTTCCAAGATCCTGTTGAGAGGCAAAGTCTCTGAGACAATTTCCATGATCCTGTTGAGAGGTAAAGTCTCTGAAACAGTTTCCGTGATCCTGTTGAGAGATAAATTACAGAATACGGGATAAAGTTGCCATGTTAATCCCAATCCTGTTATCTGAAAACCTGTTCTGATTCCATGCTTGAAAGTAAACATCAGGATGATGTCTCAAATAAGAGGGAATGAAATACAAATATCCTGCTTTAAGCTTATATTTCTGAAGCTCTATTTTACTCTGTTCTTAAAGAGGTAGATTCAGAAAGTAGCATGACAGAGAGAGAGAGAGAGAGATGATAGGTCCTCTTTCTTTTAATGGCATATTACTCTGTCATCATTTCCTTCTAACCGACTACTTCTATTATTATTCTTCCGTCATTATTGGCAGGCTTTATTCCCCATCCCCTTCCCCCTCCCATCCCCCATCTTCCTCCCCCCCCTCCCCGCAACAGTTTATTGTGAAAGCAGCGGCCTCGCGAAGTAGAAATCTCTCTTGAAAGTTCGTAACAACAATCATAATTGTAAACAATACCAAAAGCAAGGTCTAAACACTTAGAGAAATGCAACGTTTCTTTCTCTTTTCGTCTTTTTTATTTGCTATATTTACCCTAGCTTTCAGGCAAGTTGAATATTTGTTATATTTACCTTAACTTTAAGGTAAGTTGAATATTTGTTATATTTACTTTAACTTCATGGTTAGTTGAATATTTGTTATGTTTACCTTAACTTCAAGGTTAGTTGAATTTTTTTATTTTTCTAAACTTTAAGATTAGGTGAATATTTGTTATAATATATACCTTAACTTAAAGGTTAGGTGCATATTTGTTATATTTACCTTAACTTCAAGGTTAGGTGCATATTTGTTATATTTACCTTAACTTCAAGGTTAGTTGAATATTTGTTATATTTACCTTAACTTCAAGGTTAGTTGAATATTTGTTATATTTACCTTAACTTCAAGGTTAGTTGAATATTTGTTATATTTACCTTAACTTCAAGGTTAGTTGAATTTTTTTATACTTACCTCAGTTTCAAGGTTAGGTGAATAATTGTTATATTTACCTTAACTTTAAGTTAAGTTGAATATTGTTATGGTTGTGAGGAAACTTAAGGAGTTTCCGTCTTATTTTGAGGAGACTTAAGTTCTTCCTTCGTCTTTTGAGGAAACTTAAGATCTTCCTTCTTCCCTTATTCGGGAGGTTGACGTATGTTGCATACTTTATAAATCGTCTTTACATTTTTATTTTGTTTCGATTTGAGTTTGCTCTCTATTCCATTTATCGCATTCTCTGTTACTCGCGTTCGAAAGAAAATTTAAAGTCATTTAAAAAGTTTAGGAATTATTATTATTATTATTATTATTATTATTACTTTTAAAAACTGTGTACATCTCCGAATGAATTGTGAGGTATCTTGATGTTTATGTATTGACTTGTACCAATTAATATTTTCTTTTCTTTTCACTGTTTGCTAAAAACGTATCTCTGATTTGATAAATTAACTGTCCTAATAATAATAATATTAATAATAATAATAATAATAATAATGGTGTGACGATTATGGTATTACTGGTTTTTCCCCTTATTATTTTTATTTTTATTGCCGTTGAAATATTTGTTGTTGTCACCAGAGCCCTTTGCACCCTCAAGCATCCAAACTGACCGTGGGGATGAGCCAGCAATTTCATCCCTTACATAAACCATTCCATGTCCATAGGCAAGAGGACCTTTGTCCCACCTCAATCTCTGTCCCCGCCGCCCTTACGCCCTACCCAAGGAGGGTAGATTTCCTTGGTCCTACCAGGTAGACAGTGGATCGACCTGGTCCTACTTGGTGGGCAGTGGGTCGACTGGGTCCCACCTGGTAGGCACTGGGTCGACTGGACCCTACCTAGTGGTAATCAGGGGGACCTACCTGGAAAAAAGACCCAGGGAACTCGACCAGTGTCTAGAATTGCTTTGCGGTCGTCATCACCTTTGAGTAATTATTGGCGATTATTGGCATTATGTGGGATGACTCTGCAAGGAGATTCTGAGGAGAGAGAGAGAGAGAGAGAGCTTGCGTACGATGACGGGGTGGTTTGAGTTAGGCCGTTTTGGTAAAAAGAGATCATTCACTTTAGGTAATTGTTTTTAATTTTTTTTTTTACTTTAAATGTGTGGAGAGAGAGAGAGAGAGAGAGAGAGAATTTGCGTACGACAGGGTAGGGTGCATTGCCGCTTAAGTAAAAAGATATTCTCCTCAGATAAACAGTGTTCAATTCTTTTGTTAAATAGAATTAATTACATTATTTCCCATTTTCAGTATTATTAAATTACACGCTTCTCATTGCATATTTCGTAGGGTTTTCAGTTCTGAAATATTACGCGTATGAAATCATGCGGTGGAAATTTCTTCTTCTTCTGTATACGCTCATAATCCCACGAACCTTCAAATTCAATTAGTTATTTCCCATGTGAAATAAACGCGGTATTGGTAATACTCCTTGTAATACATTACTCTTATCATAGATAAATTTGTTCATTCATATATTTCTTATCAGTGCTTTTAAACCACTAACTCTCTTCGCCTCCGCAAATACAGGAACTTGGGTAGTTATCAAGATACCAATTAGCCTTATCGCATTTATCGTTCATTGTCGTTATTCATGAAGGATTGACCTTGAATAATGAATAACAGCCATTCTTAGCTGTCATTCAAAGCTGTCATTTTTTCTCGTGCCAGCAAAGTGATTATGATGATTTTGAAAAATATCAAGTCTTACGCAACGCTATTCTTGAAGAGTACATTTCACAAGGTCTCTCTCTCTCTCTCTCTCTCTCTCTCTCTCTCTCTCTCTCTCTCTCTCTCTCTCTCTCTACTGAACTGGCCACCTTTTTTTTTTTCTCAGCCCATGTACACCTCTACTTAATCCCCTTATAAATGGCATTGTCTAATACCCCAGCTCCTCTCTCTCTCTCTCTCTCTCTCTCTCTCTCTCTCTCTCTCTCTCTCTCTCTCTTTCTTTCTAACCGGACTAATCACTTTTTTTTTAATGTAGCCACCTCAATGTTATCCCCTTGTAAATGTCATTGTCTAATACAACCCCATGCCCCAACCCCCCCATATCTCTCTCTCTCTCTCTCTCTCTCTCTCTCTCTCTCTCTCTCTCTCTCGTCACCCTTTATATCAGCATTCTCAGAAGAGAACAGATGAATAGATGTGCCTAAATTCTGCAGTTCCCCTGGGGTATATTTTCATGAGAGAGGAAAGGGTGGGTAGCAACTTTGTCCTTGTACTCTCTCTCTCTCTCTCTCTCTCTCTCTCTCTCTCTCTCTCTCTCTCTCTCTCTCTCTCTCTCTCTCTCTCTCTCTCTCTCGTCACCCTGCATACCAGCATTTCCAGAAAAGAACAGATGAATAGATAAGGTGTCTAAATTCTGCAGTTCCCCTGGGGTATATTCTCATGAGAGAGGGAAGGGCGGGTAGCAACTTGGTCCTTATACCCTAATAATAGTAACTCATTTTTTGGTTTATCAAAGCACAGCGAAATTCAGTTCAGGGTTGTAAAATTCCGATAACGGAATTATCAAGAAGGTTCTAATAAAATAAAAGGGAGATTACAATTTCTCAGAAATTAAATCTGCATTTGTCTTGAAAGGGAGATTATAATATCTCAGAAATGTAAGTCTACATTACCAGGTACCTTTATCTTGAATGGGAGATTATAATTTTTCAGAAATTCATTGTTCATCCACACTCAGGGGATTAACCCAATTCAGAATCTGTGTCATGAATCCAGGTTGATTTTCTGTGCAACTTAATTTTCATGTGTTTTTTCCCGTCATCCGCTTCGAAAGTGTTAAAGGCGTATACTATTATGTCGTTGCAACTTCAGCTATTTGAAAAAAAAAATGAGTGTTAAATGAGGTATATATTCTATATTTTGTATTTATATATAATATATATATATATATATATATATATATATATATATATATATATATATATATATATATATATATATATATATATATATAATATATATATATATATATATATATATATATATATATATATATATATATATATATATATATATATATATATATATATATATATATATATATATATATATACATACAGTATATATATATATATTCCTTTCTCATTTGCATGACATGAAGAAGAACAAGAGACCCGAATTAAAATTCAAGGTCTTCTAAAATTTGGCTTCAAATTTTCAGTTGAAGAATTTTATACACTTACATATTCTGTTACATAAATCTAACGAGATTATAATTGAATAATGTTTCACTGAGCTCGCGGAAAAAAAAATATCGTTCATTGGGTTTGATTCTGTTGAGCTGAATACCATCACAACAGCATAGTACAGAAGATAGGATTTAAATCCAGACTATCTTTTGAAACTGCAATGTAAGCTTAAATTTTATTCAAGACTTATTCTATAACATGGGTGGCTCCAATAAAAACAAATAGTCATTGCCAAATTCACACATGAACTGTTGAATCCTGAAAATTAACCTCTGTGCAGAAATCTTCTCAGTAGCACGTCAACCTCCGTCCCCCGCGCCGTATACACCCAAACACAGTGTGCCACTCACCTCAATATGTTCAAGCACTCTTGCTTTCCAGATAATACAGTAGCCCTTTAGTTCTGTGTACCTGCACTTTCTAGGTTCTAGGTCTTCCTCAGCTATTTATAACAGTTCCGAATAATATGCTCTGAGAGAGAGAGAGAGAGAGAGAGAGAGAGAGAGAGAGAGAGGTTGGTGTAGTTTCATTACTGTTTCAGTAAGTTACCTACAGAATCACATGGACACTATGTAATGATTCATCATTGACCACAGAGAGAGAGAGAGAGAGAGAGAGAGAGAGAGAGAGAGAGAGAGGCAGGCTGATTGAGGCGACGCCAGGAAGGAGGCGGTAGTAATCAGGATTCGGGAAACAGGTCCTTAAATGAATCCCTCTTCGGAGTCCTGCCCTTTATGTCAATAAGTGACGTTATCGTCTCTTCCTTTCCGGCTCTCTCTCTCTCTCTCTCTCTCTCTCTCTCTCTCTCTCTCTCGTCAAGTCAATGTTTAAATCGTGTAATAAATAGCTTTTATGTGCTTCTGTTGACAACTGTTGCTAGAAATACAATGAAATGGCTCTCTCTCTCTCTCTCTCTCTCTCTCTCTCTCTCTCTCTCTCTCTCTCTCTCTCTCTCTCTCTCTGTGTGTGTGTGTGTGTGTGTGTCTCAGTGATCAATGATAGTTTAATAAATTGTTTATGTATTTTTGTTAGATAATCATGCTGAAACAGTAATGCAACGACTACCAACCTCTCTCTCTCTCTCTCTCTCTCTCTCTCTCTCTCTCTCTCTCTCTCTCTCTCTCTCTGCCTCAGTGATTAATGATAGTTTAATAAATTGTTTATGTGATTCTGTTAGATAATCATGCTGAAACAGTAACGTAACGACTACCAACCTCTCTCTCTCTCTCTCTCTCTCTCTCTCTCTCTCTCTCTCTCTCTCTCTCTCTCTCTCTCTCATCCAGGCGGCATATCCTTTGTAGTATTCAAGAAGCCACCGTAGGCAGTGAAAGTCAGTGTCGCCATTGTTTTTGTATCCAGGATGAAAAGAAAAAATCAAGGTTTAATTCACTCTAAATTTCTTTTATCCTTCTAGGAAGGTTTTTTATTCTTTAGGTTTTTCCAAGATCAATTATTTCGTTTCATGTAAAGTGTCCGCTTGATAAAAGCAGACTCTCTCTCTCTCTCTCTCTCTCTCTCTCTCTCTCTCTCTCTCTCTCTCTCTCTCTCTCTCTCTCTCTCTCTCCTCATTGCCGTCATTCCCCTTCGCCACTTATGCTGTACTTTAATTAGTTTTTCTTTGGTTTTTCTATAGACTTGGAATACTATCTTATTTTTTTATCTTTTTTTACTTAAACATACGAGGAAATAGTAAGACTATTTACGTAAACTAATTATAAACCTAATTTTTACTTAAACTAATTATAATCTATATTTAACTTCAAATTAATTATAATCCTCATTATTACTTAAGCTAATTATCATAATTTTTTTACTTTAATCATAATGTTTAGTATTACTTAAAACTCATTAGCCTCTAATCTTTAGTTTATTTAAACTAATTATAAACATTATTTATACTTTAAGTAATCGTAATCCTTATACTTTAACTAACTATAATTTTTTACGTAAACTAATTATATTCCTTATTTACACTTGAGCTAATTATTAATCCTTAATTTTCACTCTTCCTCATTGCAATTCTCATTCTTTCCATAAAGTACCGACAGCGGATAAGATAAATAGACAATAATTATGATGCGGTTGCAGAATTGTAATTATGACAATTGTAATCATGACAATGTCTCTTATAGAGACACTAGTCACGTGACCTCTACTCTACCGCCTTGTCTCCTGTGATTGACGGATGCAAATGACTTGTCTCAGAAGCCACTGAATGAAGGGGGCTTTTAAATAGGACTTTTAACGAGAGGTCTTTTAAATAGGACTTTTAAATGCCACTCATTGTGCTGTGTTGCCAGTTCATTATCGTCAAGGCTTCAGAGATATTTGGTCTCGCATGATGTTTTCATTGTCATCTCAGTGTCTTGTTCATTATATATTTTTTGTTAATGAATGGCCTCAATTTATTATCTTAATTTTAAGTCTTGGTCAAAAGTGGCGTCGGGTTGGAAAGTAGAGTGGGGAAATTTATCGGTTCAGACATATTTTTTTTTTATTTATCACCTTTTCCTCTCTCTCTCTCTCTCTCTCTCTCTCTCTCTCTCTCTCTCTCTCTCTCTCTCTGTGTGTGTGTATGGTTGAAAGGAAAGGGGGAAATTTATCTGTTCAAACTTTATTTTTTTTGTTTTTGCTTATTACCTTTTCCTATAACCTCTCTCTCTCTCTCTCTCTCTCTCTCTCTCTCTGTGTGTGTGTGTGTGGTTAAAAAGGAAAGAGGGAATTTCTGTTCACGCTTTTTTTTCTCATTTATCACCTCTCTCTCCTCTCTTCTCTCTCTCTCTCTCTCTCTCTCTCTCATATACATATATATTATATATACATATACATATATACATGTATATATACATATACATATATACAGGTATATCTGTATATATATGTATATATATACATATACATACGTACATACATACATACTACGCACTGCTATGCAGATGACACATTAAACACTAACCACCCACATCTTTTATATATATCTCATTATACCAAAAATATTTTTTAACTCAATTCCATTCAGTTCACATCACACTGAATCAATGGAGACTATCGCTTTATAGATGCGTTGTGGGAGGGGGAGGGGGAGGGAAAGAGGGAGGAGGGAGAAAGGACCTTGACGTTTTCGTAATTTATGATGAAGCCCTTGGAAGCAATTGAATCGAGGTGGGTTGCCCTTTGTCGTAATTACTCTGCTGATGAACTAAATTATGAACTTGTACCTTATTTATTTTATTTTTTATTTATTTGTTTATGTACGTATTTATTTATTTATTCGTTTGTGCGTTTATTCATTTACGTATTTACTCATTTATGCTTCTTCCAAGCAAATATCACGAAGCGTTTGAGGTTTTGCTATTCCAGAAAGAAGCTGCGATTATATATATATATATATATATATTTATATATATATATATATATATATATATATATATATATATATATATATATAAACATACTGTATATATATACACACACACTTATGTATGTACGTACGTATGTATGTGTGTGTGCGTGCATGCATGCTTGCATGCATAACATACCTCATAGAAAAAAGTACGCTATAAATGCTTGCACGTTATGAGTCTATGCATATATTTTGTAAAAATTTCTTCATATATATAGCAATGCTCTCGCTAGGGAGTTGCATAGCAGTTCTTAAATTGCTTGAAAGCACAAGGGCTTAGTTGTTGGAGAATCACGCAGGAACTGCTAAAATAGCGTGGCAGTAATTTGCGATGGAACATGGAAGCGTGATTTTAGCACTGCAATGATGTTACGGCCATTTTTTTTTTTTTTAATGTAACATGGTCCGCTTACGGGTAGTGTACTGTATGGGAGTTGCCACTGAAGATATTGGTATTTTGGCTTATCAATGGCTTATTGATAATTATTTAAATTTCTTCCGGGGGGGCTTATAAAAGGAGTAAATACAATTATAAGGACATGAACTTTTAAATTTGAAGAAATGGTCGTTTTTTTACGTGGTCTGCTTATGGGCAGTGTACTGTATGTTATTCTTATTAGGATTATTTAACCAAGTGTACTGTATGGAAGTTACCAACGGGATGGTGTTACTGTGGCTTAGTTTAAAACTAGCTTTCTGGACGGCCCATAAAATCAGAAAATACAATTTTAAAGACATGAAATCCTAAAAAAAAATCTAAGTAAATGACCAGAATCGTGATTTATACGTTGCTGAGAGATCTCACGAAACTCAGACGACTTCGAGAAGAATCTTCTTCGTCATTTTGCGTGCCCTGATATCATAAACTCGAAATCCCTTCTTCCGTCAACAAAAAAGACTCCATGCGCATGACTGCCTTTCGAACACATCACTGTCATTGCAATGCTCTTGCTCTACTTGATAATATTTATGGCTAGTTTTTTTTTTTATTTATGGTTATAGGTTTTACCCTGGCCGGTCCATGCGTCGTTGTCGTAATAATGAGACGTTGCCAACTCTGGATTGGGGCGGTACCGAGGTAAATGTAGTGTGGCATGCTTAAAAAACAGTCTTATTTTCGTATTTATTAGTTAATGAAGTCGTAGATCTATTCCAGACAGATATAAGATAAGGTCTTCCTCTGTACGCCTCCCTCCTTCATTCATGTATCGATAAAGCAAATCAAACAACTTCCTGAAGTGGTTTCCCAAATAAATAACTAACTGGCAACTCGGTTAACTGCAGCGCCGAGCCTTTAAAAGAGCCTGAGGGTTGGTGGCTGGCCGTTAGAGCAATCCGAACCACTCCAGCGACAGTACTATTTGTGTTCCTCTTCCCAGTTTCCTTTCGTGGCCTGTGACTTCAACATTAACAAGTTTCCTCTTCTCTCTGACGTTTGAGGAGGAGAAAAGCTTCAGGATGAAGAAGCTTTTGCTTCTGTGGTTCTGCGCGTGCGCGCTTCAGATGTACGCCCTCGCTGTGCGTAAGTAATATAAATTTTATTTTGGTTTATACGATAAGTTACGTAGATGCCTGTTACTGTAAGGCTCGTTATGTGGTTTAAGTAGGAATTTTCGGACTTAAGTTTTGGGTACTTAACGTAAGTCAGATATCATCTGTGTATAGACTGATAGCTATGAAATATATATATATATATATATATATATATATATATATATATATATATATATATATATATATATATATATATATATCGTGATATGTCCATGTATTTCTGATTCCTTGATTATTATACATCTTTTAAGTCTTCATCACCTCACCAACTGTAAATAGATACAATGTATGGTGTAACTATACAGTACAACGACCCGTTTGACACGCCGAATTAACCGGCAAACCTCTCTCTCTCTCTCTCTCTCTCTCTCTCTCTCCGGGAGCAGTGCATAAGGGGAACCGGTTCTTGATGGGACTGACACGCCCGATTCCAGACTTGAAAAGTGTTTACAAGTTGTATTCCCAATGAACTTTCCTGGTCGTGTAGAGTTCAGATTTTTTTTTGTATTTTTTTTCAATATGTTTAGTGGTTGTTTAATCACGTGGTATAATCCAGCCTGTAACCCTTAAATCTGAAATCGTTTTTATTGTTTATGAGACACATTTTTGTGAATTAATAGATTATTGTTTTTTTCGTGAATAATGTATTTACATATATATATTTATATACTGTAGTTATGTATATATACCGTATGTGTGTCTTTATATATGTATAAATACATCACTTATGAATGTCTGTGTGCATGTGTATATATATACATATGTACATACATACATACATGTTCACACGCACACAAATATAAAGATAGATAGTAGCGCATGACGTAAAATATAGAAAAACTAATCATTTAACACCCTCGAAGATAGACCATAGAATAATATTAAAAAAAAATTTCAGAAACGTCCCATTCTTAATACAGCACCGAAATAAATGCCCATCATTTTCCCCTCTTTATTGGATGACGTGGGTGTCAGCACTAAAAAAAAAAAAAAAAATAAATCAAATAAAATAAAAAATTCCCTCGGAATTAATTACAAAGGCGCATTACGGTCTCATGAAGTGACGTGTACTGTTCATTAGCCTCAGTATTGTGGTACGGATATGGTGTAATATTGTACGGCGTTATGATACCGCGTTGTCATGCTGTCGGTTAATTGTTCCAGCATTTTTTTTTTTTTGTAAATTTTAATTTTTGTATTTGGTCTGCATTTGATTCCCATTTCGTTCTTTTTATTTATTTTCGCAAACTAGTTTTATTGTTTTGTTGCTGAAATTGGCTGTGTTTTGTTCTTGCTTTTACTTTCTTTTTATTTATATCTGCAAAATTGTATTTTTATTTCTATTGCGGTGGGCGGTGCGTTTAGATGTATGTATGTGATTGTGTATGTGTCCACAAACGAGTGACCTCATAACGGTAAGTGTTTGCTGGTGCATTGTATTCAGGGCTGTTAGCAGATACGCGTCTCTCTCTCTCTCTCTCTCTCTCTCTCTCTCTCTCTCTCTCTCTGTATATATATATATATATATATATATATATACATACATATGTATATATATATATATACATACAGTATATATGTATATATATTCATATGTAAATTTCCGACTCACGTCAGGATCGAACCCAGGTCTTTCAGTTGAAAGGCAAGGGTGCTACCGAAAGAGACCTGGGATCGATCCCGACGTGAGTCGGAAATTTACTTCTGTTTCTTGCGTGCTTGTGTGTTGTTTACTCTATCTACATACATATGTGTGTATAGCTACATACATATATATGTGTGTGTCTACATTATGTATGTTTATATATATATATATGTGTGTGTGTGTGTTTGCGTGTCTGTACGCATGCGCGTGCGCGCTTTCATATATAGACAACCATAGAAACGTATAATTCTCCCGTGTTTTCAGAATCTATAACCCTTTCTTTTTATTTGGGTTGGTGTCTATAATTTTCCTTTTTTAATAACGGGATGCTGTCATCTGCAGTAACATCTATTGTCTACTGTTGCTCTCCGTTAGCTATGCTGAGAACAGGTTTCCTTGCGACTATTGTTTATTTCTTTATTTAGAGCATGTTCTCATGCTTACGTTTCAGGGGAGGCGCGAGGCCTAGGGAAAATTTAAAAATTCTAGAATTAAATTCGTTATTTTCTTAACAAGAGTGAGGAACTAATATTCAGAAGTTTATTAAAAATATGCATCCGTATTGCCTTATAACGTTAGTTTCCATAGTCTACCACTCTAGTTAGACTCGCTAGACTTACCATTATTTTGTAATTATTTACCTCCCTCCTGTCCTTGAAACTCCTTCTCTTTCTCTTTTTTTTTATTTTCCCTTAAATCTGGGAGGGAATTTTACTCATAGATGCAAGGGGGGCGTGGAGGGAAGGACCAGCTCTTAGAGGGGGCGTGGTAATAAAAAGGTTGAGAACCACTGATTTAGAGTATGTTGGATGCTTACGTTTAGAGTGATGTTGGATGGTGATGTTTAGAGTAATGTTGGACGGTGGTGTTTAGAGTATGTTGGATGATTACGTTTAGAGTAATGTTGGATGATGATGTTTAGAGTATGTTGGATGGTGATGTTTAGAGTATGTTGGATGCTTACGTTTAGAGTATGTTGGATGGTGATGTTTAGAGTATGTTGGATGCTTACGTTTAAAGAATTTTGGATGAAGCTTATATTTAGAGAGTGTTGGATGCTTACGTTTATAGTATGTTGGATGCTCATGTTTAGACTATGTTGGATACTTACGTTTAGAGTATGTTGGATGCTCATGTTTAGACTATGTTGTATGCTTACGTTTAGAGTGTGTTGGATGCTTATGTTCAGAGTATGTTGGATGCTTACGTATTGTGATAATGTAGTTTACTGTAGGGAGAATCAAATTGGATGTGTGGGGTTAGGTGGTTGTCGTGTTAGGTGGGTTTGTGATTCTGAATCAGTGATTCGATTCTTGCCAAATTTTAAACGAGAATGATTTTACATCGCACTTTTTAAGTACTGATCTGTTTCTTATACACTTACAATTGCTTTTGCCAGTGTTCAGTCTGTTACCATCAAGAATCTCTCTCTCTCTCTTTCCTTTCCTTAACCCTCTTGCTGTTGTCTCACGTGACAGAGAAAGAATGTGTATGTGTACCTTATATGAATAATTGCCTAAAATATAGGTAGATGATGGCGTATGTGATTAGTATCTCTTATTTGTCCCAATATATTTTCCTAATTAACTATAATGTTATTTCTACATTACATAATAGCCTAAAAATATCTGGATATATTAGTAATAAAGTGGTGAGAAATGTTACCTAATATAAGTAAAGGATATGAAAGTAAAAAAAAAAAAAAAAAAACTCGCTGAGATAAATGAAAACTACGACATTGTTAGCGGAAGTCCTTTTGTTTTTCTTTACTGAAAATTATCACCTGTCTTATGTAACTGTAATCAGTTACATAAGCATATGTCATTTTCTTTTTATTTTGCTTTTGTATTTTGGTACTGCTGGTGATGCAGTTGCATGCGATGAGATATTTTGGGAAAATTCGAAACCAGCTTTTTAAAGGACTGAACATTATTTGTGTGTGCATGCTCGTGTATATTATATATATATATATATATATATATATATATATATATATATATATATATATATATATATATATATATATATATATATATATAGAGAGAGAGAGAGAGAGAGAGAGAGAGAGAGAATGAATGTGTATGCTGTGTCCAGATTTAAAATACATTGAAATATCATAAATGCTTTTCTTTGACATCCAAGCGTCAGAGAGAGAAGAGAAAACCAAAACCAAAACCACTTTTTTTTTTTTTTTTTTTTACCCGTGAATGATAGAGTAACTGGGAGTCAACGCAATTTACCCAAGACATCCCCCCCCACTCCCCACCCTCGATAACTTTAAAATCCTTAGCGGTTGACCTTGAAAAACCCATTTTTTTCGGGTCCTCAAAGTTAGCCCTTAGGGACACCCTTACGCAAGAGTCGTACTCCCGTGCCAAGCAGCGAGCAGGTTGTAATGCCGTAGAAGAAAATGTTGTTTGGCTTTGTGTTTTCGCTGTCAAGGTATGGCTGTGTGTTTGCCCTTCTTGCTTGTTTGCTGTTTCTCTCTCTCTCTCTCTCTCTCTCTCTCTCGTAATGAAGGGCCTTAAATCATCTCTCTCAGAGATTTTTTATAACATGGTGTGTGTCTTGCTACGCAGTTTACCCGTATCAGCAGGTACTGGCGACAAAAGTAGTCCCACTCATGTTCGGCATCTTGTAACGAGAGATCGGCACCTCTGCTTGTTCGGGAAGAATATATCCTCTTTCCTTCTTTCCCAGCCAAGGATAATGTCCCCGAAATCAGTTCGGTAGGATATGAAAACTAGTTCTAGGAACTAGTTGTTTCTTTAAGTTCTTTGTTGTCAGGCTGTGGTTATATGTTTTAGCATACTATAGGTCAGAAGTGTTTTTTTTTTTTTTTACAACTAAATCAGCGGAGAACTTGAAGCTGCCTAAAAAAATATCATTCACATTGATTAAACTATTTATCAAATGGCTGATATTAAGTATATTTTGATTCAGATTAATTCAAATTGACTGCTCCTTTGAAGGTGGGAAATGTCTTTTTTACATGATCTCACCATTCGTCCCATGTGACAGAATCAGTATTTTTTTCTGCTAGTATTAGTAGTACAGCATCAGAGGAAGTATAAAAATAGTCTGTGAGACAGCAACTTTAGGGATATTTTTCCAAGAAAGGAGAATAAAGAAGTTTTTGGGAAATTCCGTTGTAGAAATTGCAGGTAGCAGCCATAAAATGCTGGAAATAATCACATATCAGCTCTCCCTCGAGTCTGCAGTTTCGTGAAGAGAGAGGAAACTGCTCGTGATCTTGTCATAATTATGCACACTTGTACCTCGTCATGGACTTTCTAATGGATGAGAAATCCCAGCCTATCTTCAACAGCTGATTGGTCCCTCTGATTGTGCTGTACTTTTATGGTCGAGTGTCCCGGCCTTGGGAACTGAGAAACCGCTTCCTCTTCGGGTGCTAAGGTGGGGTGGGTAACTATCATCTTTCCAGGGTTCTCGGTGGGGAAATCTTGTAGAGGATGCTGGGTATCTTAAAATTGTATTCATGATCATAATCAGTTTTACTTTTTTTCCTTTAAGAAAAAAGTGTGTGTGTGTGTGTGTATGTATATATATATATATATATATATATATATATATGTATATATATATATATATATATATATATATATATATATATATATATATATATATATATATATATATTCCTCTCTAACATTGTTTCCATTTTTTATTTCTGGAGTAAAAATCTTTCGTTCATGTGCTTTGAAGCATCGATCAAGGTGATGAGAGAGGGAAGTGGACCACCTTACCTCTTATCCTACCCCTTCCCCTGCCCTCCTCTCCCCCCCATCTCTACGTCCACCCACGCCCCCTAAACTGTCGAAAATGAGCGGTCACGAGATGATGTAGGTGTTTCGAGACGAACAGATAATAGCTCTTTCGTAATAGATGCTTGAGGCTGGGGCTGTTGATATAAGATGGAAGGCTTTGTAAAGTACAGATTACAAGGCTTTGCAAAGGATCTATTGCAAGACTTTACAAAGGATATATTGCAGGGCTTTGCAAAGTACAGATTGCAAGACTTTGCAAAGGATATATTGCAAGTTTGCAAAGGATATATTGCAAGGCTTTGCAAAGTATAGATTGCAAGACCTTGCAAAGGATATATTGCAAGACTTTGCAAAGGATGTATTGCAAGACTTTGCAAAGGATATATTGCAAGACGTTGCAAAGGATATATTGCAAGACTTTGCAAAGGATATTTTGCAAGGCTTTGCAAAGTACAGATTGCAAGACTTTGCAAAGGATATATTGCAAGACTTTGCAGAGGGTATATTGCAAGACTTTGCAAAGTACAGATATTTGCAAAGGATTTACAAAGGATATATTGCAAGACTTTGTTATATTGCAAGGCTTTGCAAAGTATATTACAAGGCTTTGCAAAGTATACTGTAGACTTTGCAAAAGATATATTGCAAGGCCTTACAAAGGATTTTGCAAGACTTTACAAAGGATATATTACAAGGCTTTGCAAAACAGATTGCAGGACAAAACAGATTTGTAAAGTAGACATTGCAATGCTTTAAAAAGTACAGATTGCAAGGCTTTGCAAAGTATACATTGCAAAGCTTTGCAAAGTAGAGATTGCAATGCTTTGCAAAGTAGAGATTGCAAGGCTTTGCAAAGAAGAGATTGCAAGGATATGCAAAGGAAAGGGCTTGCAAAGAGTTTGGAAGGCTTTGCAAAGTAGAGATTGCAAGGCTTTTCCAAGTACAGATTGCAAGGCTTTGGAAAGTAGAGATTGCATATCTTTTCCAAGTACAGATTGCAAGGCTTTGGAAAGTAGAGATTGCAAGGATTTGCATAGAAGAAATTGCAAATGTAGATGATGCAGTAAGAAAAAAAAGATAGAAAATGAAGACTGAGTCATTGAATGGGGACTTCCAACTTCCATTATGGCTTTAGACATTCTCATGCTGCGGTTTGCTGCTTGGGCAAGCAAATGACTGTTTGTATCCATCGTGCTTCCATGCGTACACTCACTTATGTGTAAATATACACAATACACGCTATGCAAATCGAAGTACTTTTTTTTTTTTTTTTTTTTTTTTTTAAACGCCGTGACATTTACGTTGTAACATTCGTTACGTCACGCTCTGTAATGAATACGTGAATTGACTGTGTCCCAAAGTTGGGTTTATAAAGTACGAATTCAGAGAACAGAAACACGCATAAGCTTTTAATTTTAGAGTTTAATGGCAGTTTAGGAGATAAATTATCTCTGAAGATAGAGGGGTTATGTCACAAAGTTTAACAAAATTTGAAGTTTGCTAAAGTTTAATTTTCGTGCTTCCTTTGAATACAGCGCGTCTTTCAAAGTTGGAATACAGACGCATTTATAGGTAGAACGTACCCTTTGGTACCTTAAGAAAGCTACTCAGTCGGAATGATTTAACCCTATGATGATGATCTCGTTTCTCATTGGGGTGCGTGGGGCTCTTGAAAAGTATTCCTCCTGTCCTTAACCACGGTCCGTGGTCCTTACCGTAGGAGATAATTCTTACATTCACACTTCGTCCTAACAGGGTTGATTGATTGGTTAGTTTCGCGTTGGCATCGCAGGGAGAACTTCAAGTATGCTAAGTGGTGGTTTCTCTCTCTCTCTCTCTCTCTCTCTCTCTCTCTCTCTCTCTCTCTCTCTCTTTTTTCCCTTTGTTCTAGGTCTGTACAAGATATCAGTTTCAGTATTCAAAATCCTCTCTCTCTCTCTTTGCTCTAAACTAAAGGTATATTATTCATTTTTCAAAACTCTCTCCCTCTCTCTCTCTCTCTCTCTCTAATCTGTATTTAAAGAAATATCCATAATGAACTGTATGTCCAGTTCCCACCAAATTCAAGAGAGAATCTGAGTTTCCTTCAAAGCTACGCGACATATTTTGTTTCACGTTTCGTGTTTCGTCCCGTAAGTTGTTTTTCAAATCCTACAGGGTACTAGTAGAGGAGTGTTGTTCTCCATCTCATTTTCCACCTGTTGTTTTTCTTGTTGTTTGTGCGTTTTGTTTTGATAGGCTTCTAGACGTGTTTCTGTTTTGCGTTTCTCTCTCTCTCTCTCTCTCTCTCTCTCTCTCTCTCTCTCTCTCTCTCTCTCTCTATATATATATATATATATATATATATATATATATATATATATATATATATATATATATATATATATATATATATATATATATATATATATATATATATATATATATATATATATTTACATTTCTGACCCACATCAGGATCAGACCCCAGTCTCTCAAATGAAGGCTAGGGCGGTACCATTTGACCCACACAGGTCATGACCTGTGTTGGTCAATTGGTAGCGCCCTGGCCTTTCATTTGAGAGACAGGGTTCGATCCTGATGTGAGTCAGAAATTGATTCTGTGTGAAACGCGTTCATTAGTTCTATATATGTATGTGTGTTTGTGTGTTTGTGTGTACGTGTATGTATATATATATATATATATATATATATATATATATATATATATATATATAATATATTATATATATATTGTATATATACAGTATGTATATTATATATATAGTTTTACAAACTTTAGCATGCAAAATTCACCATAATTTCAACCATAACGCTTAATTTTAATAAAGCAGTGTACCGTTCGTATTCTTCCTCTTTTTTATATTTATTTATTTATTTATTTATTTATTTATTTATTCTGCTCTGACATAGTACTGCTCGTTTAAGGAATTTCATTAAAACAGTGTCCGTGCGTTTGGTGTCCCATTTTGGCGTGGAATAATTTTAGCGAGTCGTCTGCTCTGCATTTAGTTCAGTCTGCTTTTAGAATTATTTAGGTTTTGCTCATAGCTTTGCAGGTTAGATAATTTCTGCATTCTTTGTGCTATACGTTTTTTGAATTTATTTAAATTTGTTCAACACAAGTGTAACTCTTTTTTTTTCTACTGTTTTGTAAATATTTTTATGAAATATTTCTATATCGTAAAAGTAATGTTTTTTACATCTAACTTTCAGTTTGGTTCATTCTGGGAGCATATGTTAATTATATTTGCCATCTTTGAATGTGTGTGTGTGTGTGTGTGTGTGTGTGTGTGTGTGTGTGTGTGTGTGAGTTGGATGATGCAGTAAATATAGTTGTATACTTTTAATATTCATTAGTATTATTTATCTTCAATGGTTTTCCTCACACCACCTCAGTCAGTAATATATGAAGTTTTAAACTCTTTATCATTCATACCATTATTACTCTTACATTGTATTTATCTTTTTAATAAACTGGTTTTGAAGTGAAATTTTCGTATATCGTCTCTTGCTATCATGAATTCTCTCTCTCTCTCTCTCTCTCTCTCTCTCTCTCTCACTGACCTACCTTTACATGTTTGCAGATATATATATATATATATATATATATATATATATATATATATATATATATATATATATATATATATATATATATATATATATATATTTTGTGTGGGTATGTTCTTAAAGTGTTGTCTCTCTCTCTCTCTCTCTCTCTCTCTCTCTCTCTCTCTCTCTCTCTCTCTCTCTCTCTCTCTCTCTCTCTCTCTCTCTGGCTTATAGGTATGTTTGCATTTAAGTAAAATAAAAATTATATTACCGTAGAAATTTTACCGTTGCGCTTCATTGCAATAATGCTGAGAGAGAGAATATGGGTGCATGCAATGAAGCAGTGATCAAATGTAGATCACAGAAGAAGAAGAAGAAGAATTATCAGATAACACGGGAATTCTGTAAGTTCTGAATTTACCCTGTGAGAGACCGGTGCTCGGCCGTAAACCAGTTCCTTATTATCAGTTACATCTCTCTCTCTCTCTCTCTCTCTCTCTCTCTCTCTCTCTCTCTCTCTCTCTACACCAGTCTACTTCTGTATCTATCTATCTATCTATCTATCTATCTATCTATCTATCTATATATATATATATATATATATATATATATATATATATGTGTGTGTGTGTGTGTGTGTGTGTGTGTGTGTGTGTGTGTGTATGTGTATATTATATATACTGTATATGTGTGCGTGTATGTATGTTCTTGTAATGTTTTGAAAGCTTCTATTTATTCTAATGTGTGTTTTCAACTATAATTATAAGCAGTTTTAACGACGGTTGAAAGCCTGAGGGAATTTCTCTCTCTCTCTCTCTCTCTCTCTCTCTCTCTCTCTCTCTCTCTCTCTCTCTCTCTCTCTCTCTCTCTCTCTCTCATTTCTACAAGTCTTCCTCTCTATATGCAGATAGGTATAGACACTATTTGTGTAGGCATGTTCTTGAAATGTTTTGAACTTTCTCTCTCTCTCTCTCTCTCTCTCTCTCTTTCTTGGTACTGTTCCAGGTGACCTTACCTGGGCGGGTCTGCTCCTAACGGACCACGTGCTTGCCGGGGGAGGAAGATCGCGTATTTCCTTGTGCATTTGACGTCAGAAAAATAAATAAAAATAATAGTTTTGCTTGCGTTGCTTTCACATGTGCTTGTAGGAGGCAAGTGTATGTTAGTGCTTGATAATCAGATATATGAAGTTTTTGTTTATTGTTTTTTTGGTAGGGAAAATGATAGTGTAAATAAAAATCATAGTTTTGCTTGCGTTGCTTGTAGATCTGCTTGTGGGAGGTTAGTGTATGTCAGTCCTTGAATATCAAATATATGAAGTCATTTTACGTCGGGATAAAAATAATAGTTTTGCAGATAAAAATCAGTTTTTTTTGCATGCGTTGCTTTTAGATCTGCTTGCGTTCAAAGTATGCGAAGTCTTTTTGCTTTTTCTTTTTCGCTACGTAAGTCTCCTCGTTCCCAAAACCTTGCATGAATAATGTCTTTGTCTTCTCTCTTTTATTTAGTTTTTTGTTTTGTCGAAATCAAATGGTATTACTGTCGAAAGCCAGTCTAAAAGAAACGGCTATGGCATAAAAATTATACACACGCACACACACACACACACACATATATATATATATATATATATATATACACATACATGCATTCATACACTATTACTAATCTGTTACATATTTGCATAAGCTTTACAAGGCAGAGATAGCATGACAGCCGTTTTTTGCGAGCCTACTTTACACGCCTGTATAAACAAAGGAATCGAATTTACAAACTAATTTAACTTGCTCTATATCTTCCGAGCCGTGGTCACCTTGAAGGCTGTTGTCCAGTCATCCAAAAGACATTAACTCATAAAGACTTTTAAAAAAAATCATGTGCTTGTCATGTCAAGATTATTAATATTGATTTATTGACAGAATTTTTGCTTCGGTAAACAGATACGAGGTATGAGGACGGGAGAGGGGGGGAGGGTGTATCTAGGTGAGTGGGAGGTTTTAAATTAACCTGGTTTACTTCTCCATAATCGAGTAGTTTTCTTTCTTTTTTTTTTTTTTTTTTTTTTCTTAATAGTCATTCGGTCAGGGTAGGTTTTTCCAGTTCTGTCCACCTTTGTGTGAGGATGTGTACGAGTTTTTTTTTTTTCATGTCTAACATCTTCCTCAGTGATATTAGAAACTACATTCATTAAGATTTATAATGCGAGATTAAAATGTCATATTTATCATAAAAACAAGTCCTTTTAGATCTCTAGCTTCTTCTTGAAGATATTAAAAGTTGTATTCGTTAAGATTTATGAGATAAGATGAAATTGCTGTATTTATGATAAAAACAAGCCCCTTTTATGTCTGTGGCATCTTCTTAAAGATATTAAAAGACATTAGAAATTTTGTGTAAATATTTACGAGGCGATACGAAAAAGCTGTGTTTTCTGTAAATAACATCCTAGCTTGTTAAGACTTGAAGTAGCTTGAATACATACATACATACATATATATATATATATATATATATATATATATATATATATATATATATATATATATATATACATATATATATACTATATATAATATATATACACTTATGTATGTACATACATATATATATATATATATATATATATATATATATATATATATATATATATATATATAGAGAGAGAGAGAGAGAGAGAGAGAGAGAGAGAGAGAGAGAGAGAGAGAGATCCATTCGAAAATTAAAATATTTGACTCGCCTTCGATACCGGAAGTGCCCATGGGGCAGAATTAGAGCAGGTTCCCAGCAGCTGTGCTGTGTGCCCGCTGACACAAATAGGGCTCATACAATACTTAAGGACCCAGACGTGACTGGTCATATTAATATGATCGTATTTATGAATATATGCCGTGATAGTTTCGTAGCGATATTGTTGATAATATGAAATCGTTTTTAAGCGGAGTACTTAGTGTCTGGATCCTGCATAGGCTTGTGTTTGGAGTAAGGATTAATATTTTTTAATTTTAAACCGATTATATTTTTGGATATTAGAGGGAAGTCATATACAGTATATATATAATATATTTACATATATGTATACATATATGTAAATATATATATATATATATATACATATATGTAAAATATATATATATATGTGTGTGTGTGTGTGTGTGTGTGTGTGTGTGTGTGTGTGTGTGTGTGACTTCCCACTAACATCCAAAAATGTAATCGGTTTAAAATTAAAAAGTTCATCCATGCTCCAATACATACATATATATATATATATATATATATATATATATATATATATATATATATATATATATATATATATATATATATGTGTGTGTGTGTGTGTGTGTGTGTGTGTGTGTGTGTGTGTGTGTGTGTGTGTGTGTGTGTGCATACTGTTTATTGTTTGTAAGGAATCGAAAGAGGACTCGCAGAGGTCTCGAGCCACTATCTGGTCTGAAGTCACAAAGTCCTCGTACGTTGAAAACACTTGTCTGTCTGTCTTGCCCTTTTTATCATGTTAATGTTAACGGCGTGGCTTGTGTGTGTTCGTCAATAATTGACTGTACGTTGGTTTGTTCTTCAGCTGCTTGGTGATATTTATTTTTTCCTTTCATTCGTTGGCCTTGTGTTAGTTAAATTTCTTTTACTTATATTCCGTAGGTTTTATATATATATGTGTGTGTAAATGTATATATATATATATATATATATATATATATATATATATATATATATATATATATGAATGTCTTTTCCTGTAATACTACAGTGTAATATGAATATAAGAAGGCCCATAAAACACTATTTAAACGTTGAAACCATATATTTTGGGCACTAGCTTCTGTGCCCCTGTTCACTGGTAGAATATGGACAGGTGGAAAGTTATAATGGTATATATACAAAAACATAAAAAGGTGTGGCCCTAGGCCTCCGATGTTATGGAGGTGGCGTTTCTTAAGGAGGAGAATGACTAATGGGCCAACCACTAGGGAATTTGGTCATTCTCCTCCTTAAGAAACGCCACCTCCATAACATCGGAGGCCTAGGGCCACACCTTTATGTTTTTGTATATATACCATTGTAACTTTCCACCTGTCCATATTCTACCAGTGAACAGGGCACAGAAGCTAGTGCCCAAAATATATGGTTTCAACGTTTAAATAGTGTTTTATGGGCCTTATTTCATATATATATATATATATATATATATATATATATATATATATATATATATATATATATATATATATATATATATATATATATATATATATATATATATATATATATATATATATATATATATATATATATATATATATATATATTTATATGTGTGTGTTTGTGTGTGTGTATGTAATATGCGTGGGCTGATGTTTAAACAGTTACTTTTTGCTTGCATCAAATCTGAAATACCGTATGAAACCTTTCAGTATTTGTCTGACAATGCCAAATTATTCTTGACCTGAGTCTATCAGTTCAGAAGCAAGTGCGTTGGCCCCTGTAATGCTGCTTCGACCTGTTGAACCAGTTAACGGTATTTTTTTTTTTTTTAACTAGAGAGGTGTCTGTAAATTATATATATACATGTATATATGTGTGTATGTATGCATATATACACATATATATCATATATTTATACTGTATGTAAATGTATTGGTGTATTTGTATATGTATGTATATATTTATATATTTTTGTTTATTTATATATTATATATATATATATATATATATATATATATATATATATATATATATGCACATGCTAGTTTCATATTTATTAAATTCTTTATTTAATTTTATTTTGTGATCACATATATTTTCAAGTAGGCTCCCTACTGATTTCACCTAAAGTGATATATATATATATATATATATATATGTGTATATATATGTATATATAATATATATGTATATATATGTGTACAGTATATATATATATAATATATATATATATATATATATATATATATATATATATATATATATATATATATATGTGTGTGTGTGTGTGTGTGTATATGTATATACCATATCGTTATTTTTATGATGAAGAAATAAAATAAAATAAAATAAATCTCTTTCACCTTTTATAAGACAAAAGGTAGGACGTTGTTATTATTATATGATGATAGAATATAAAATAAAATAAAATAAATCTGTTTCACCTTTTATAAGACAATATATATATATGTAGGATATATATTATATATATATATATATATATATATATATATATATATATATATATATTTACATGTGTATATGTCTGTATATACGTGAATGCGCAAAGAAATAGGCCCAGATACGCACTTCCACAAATATCAAGCATCCATACATTCATCTTCTGAATAATAATAATAATAATAATAATTATAATAATAATAATAATAATAATAATAATGATAATAATAATAATACGTTTTTCTTGCAGTTCAGTTAAAACGTTACTGAGCTTCGTTAGGTACTATTAGTTATAGAAATTATTCTCCTTTATATCAAATGAACTGAAGCATTATTGCCCTGTCATTGCACTGCAGATATACAGAACCAGTCAGTCCCTACCCAGTGTAAAACAAGTCAAGACAGGGCATTGCCCAGCAATACTTCCGTGCAAGAAAGAACTTACGAACAGGAAAACCCCAACACTGGTCCCCAGTACCCCACAAGAGAGCTATTCCTGCCGAACTTTCCCAATTCGAAAGCGGTTGCGTGAGTTGAAGTCAAGACTTTCTTTAGCCTGAACTTGCGGGCCTAAGAATGACCCCGTCACTGCTCTCTCTCTCTCTCTCTCTCTCTCTCTCTCTCTCTCTCTCTCTCTCTCTCTCTCTCTCTCTCTCTTTTATTTTGCTCTTTTGAGGAGTTGGCTCCAGAATGAAGGAGCCTTCGTGTTTCTCAAAATGATTTTAGGGGTGAGGTAGCTAGCCCCATGCCTTTCTTTCTCGGTTCCAAAGGTTGGTACCCATTTACAGCTGGGTGGATTGGCAGTTTAATATGGCTGGTTCCATATTTCAGATGTATGTTTGTGTCTGAGAAGAAACAGACAGACAGACTGACAGACAAAGGCTTGTGACATAATCCAGGGGATGAAATAGGAATTGGAATGTAAAATTTAAGCCAGAGACCAAGCGCTGGGACCTATGAGGTCATTCAGCGCTGAAAATAATGCTGAATCAGTTGTTGGGAGAAGGTTGAGGAAAGTAAGATGGAAGAAAATGTGAAAGGAGGTACCGTTAAAGGAATGAAAGAGGTTGCTGCTTACAGTGCATTGCATGAGGTGCACTGTCAGCACACTACCCTTGCCAGGGGATGTAAGCTATTTACCAGAAATACGACAAGGCCCAATACCCAGTTTTAGGAAAAATGAAGACAAAAATATGGCGGACGGAATCTTGCAATCGCAACGAGACATTTATTGTTGTTTAACCTCACCGAGACATTTGTATCGTGCTGAGCCAATATTCCGCAAACTGCCTTCTTATCGACAGCAGAAATGCAATTGCATCGGGGGAAAATCTTGCAGTTGCTGTAAATATTGATCAAGGGATTACCAAAAACAAAAAAGGAGTTTTGCTGACTCAGTGTTACTTGTTTTGGGTGTCATAGACCTTTTTCGTTCGTGGTTGTCTGAACTTCATTTCCTGATTACAAATATTTTATTGCTGGGGTAAGTTGTCAGTATTGATAGAAGTAATGTTATTGATAGTACTGTACCTTGCGTTCAATGCTGCATCACGGGACGTGTTTGTAATTATTATTATTATTATTATTATTATTATTATTATTATTATTTATTAATTTATTTTTTCCTTTTAATAAGTGGTTTCTTTCTGTATTTTCTTTTACCTTCTGTTACTTCTTTCAGATGAACACCTTACATTCTTTGAAAGCTTGAATTCCTAGCCAGTGGCTTGTTCCACATGAATAGGGTTTCTTCTGAATAATAATAATAATAATAATAATAATAATAATAATAATAATAATAATAATAATAATAATCTTATAACTACATTAGAATTTATTTCCATGTATAATCCACTTTGCCTCACTTAGGGTAACTTACATATAAAGTTTAATTAAATCTGAAAATCAGGCTCAAAGAATCGAGAACATGTATGGCTGCCACAGTCTAATACGCCTGAAGACTGACGTCAATTTCACAATATGCAGAAATGAAAAATAAAAATAAAAAAAAAAAAAAATCCTGAAGTTTTGGAGAAGACCACTTTCTTAAAATCCAACATGGCTTCCTTCTCAAGTGGCTTGTGTCAGGAGGATTTCGAAAGGTGGATTTGTAAGTGCGCAGGAATTACCCACAATTCTTCAAATCTCATCCGAGTGTTTTTTGTTTTTGTTTTTGTGTGTATTTTTTTTTTAATAACTTGCCACAAAATTGGACAACAGATTGATAATGGAATGAAAATAGTGGGGTTTCTTGAAGCCATGTTAAGTAGTATTGTGTCCTATATTAGTCTGTTCAATTTTATGTGATGGACAACATTAGGAATATTTACTGGGAACATTATTATTATTATTATTATTATTATTATTATTATTATTATTATTATTATTATTATTATTATTATTATTATTAAACCAGTTTATTGAAAAGTCCATCCTACACCTCTCTACATTCATTAGTCGTCTTCTCCTCTGAAGCCTAATCTCTAGTAAGGGTCGCTGTTTTCCATGTGTTTCTATCTAATTTCCCCTTTCGTCTATTCTTTTGGGTTTATTGAAAAAATCCATCTCTATATTTATTCATCATCATCTTCTTCTTCTTCTTCTTCTTCTTCTTCTTCTTCTTCTTCTTCTTCTTCTTCTTCTTCTTCTTCTTCTCAGCTCACTCCCTAGTTGGGGTCACTGTTTTCAATGGGTCTCTGCCTTGTGTCCTTTTGTCCATTTCGTAGTCTCTCGTGTCTTTTTTTATTTGTATTTTTTTAACTCGCTCTTATTATCTTTCGAGCTCTCCCAGACTCTTCATTCTGTCACTACGTTCTACGTTTACGGAATAATGAAACAACAATAAACGAAGGTAAATGGAAAGAAAGCGATAAATAAACCCAAAGACCACATCTGCCTCGTCTCTCTGTTAGTGGAATAATATAAAAACAACAATAAATGAAGTTAAATGTAAAAAATTCTATAAATAAACTAGATAGCGCTTCTCGACACCCAATAAATGAAGGTAAATATAAAAAAAGCGATAAATAAACCTTACAATTCATCTCTACCCACAATAGTTGAATAAATGAAGGCAAATAAAAAAAATCTACGATAATTTAATATATAACGCATCTCGACCCCAGCAGTTGAGTAAATTAAGGTAAATATAAAAAGGTGATAGACTATATAACACATTTCGACCTCCAACAGTTGAATAAATTAAGGTAAATATGAAAAAGTGATAAAATATATATCACATAACCCTCAGCAGTTAAATAAATAAAGGTTACTATAAAAAAGTGATAAAATATATATCACATCTCAACCCCAACAGTTAAATAAATAAAGGTTACTATAAAAAAAGTTATAAAATATATATCACGTCTCAGCCCCAACAGTTGAATAAATTCAGGTAAATATAAAAAAATGATAAACTATATCACATCTCAACCCCAACAGTTGAATAAATTAAAATTAAATATAAAAAATGATAAACTGGGTAAATATAAAAAGGTAAATTAGGTAAATATAAAAAAGGTGATATACTATATATCACATCTCAAACCCCAGCAGTTAAATAAATTAAAGTAAATATAAAAAAATTATAAACTATTTATCACATCTCGACCCCAGCAATTAAATAAATTAAGGTAAATAAAAAAGTGATAAACTATATCACATGTCAACCCCCAACAGTTGAATAAATTAGGGTAAATATAAAAAAGGTGATATACTATATATCACATCTTAACCCCCAACAGTTAAATAAATTAAGATAAATAAAAAAAGTGATAAACTGTATATCACATCTCAACCCCAACAATTAAATAAATAAAGGTAGATATAAAAAAGTTATAAACTATATGTCACATCTCAAACCCGACAGTTAAAGACAAATAAAAAAAATTGATAAACTGTATATCACATCTCAGTCCCCCAACAATTAAATAAATAAAGGTAAATATAAAAATGCGATAAATAATTATATAACACGTGTCGACCCCCAAACAGTTGAAAAGAAGTTGATTTAAGCAACGCTCTTTTCAAAGACAGTTTGGCAGGTAGGCCGTCTGGGCCCTGGCAAAGCCATTAGTAGGACCAAAGAGGATTTGGACAACCAACATACCTGGATTACCTGGAATAAATTTCCCCTGGAAAGGCCTTATATCCCTCTGTTTCCTTGGTGATTTGAGAGAAAGAGAGAGAGAGAAAGTCGTGGGAAGACCTTGGCACCAAGTCGACCATGTCTTTAGCTTTTAGAGATAATTTTTTTTTTTTAATATTCTCTTTAATTTTATTTTATAATATTTGCTTCTGTTTCATTGTATTTTTTGAATATTTGTTTCCCATTTGATTTGATTTGATTAATATTTACTTTGATTTTAAGCAATAGAAACTGACATATTGGATGCCTGGCAATCTTGAATCATACTATATCTTTCAGTTATAAAGTAGGTTAATTTAAATATGAAACAGCCCACAAAATAAAACACTTCCCCGTTGGGCAGTAGGGTCGTCAGGGTGCCTCGCGCAGTGCACTGTACTCTTAGGCGTTACTGAAGTCTCTTTGCAGCGTCCCTTCGGCCCCTAGCTGTAACCCCTTTCATTCTTTTTGCTGTACCTCCTTTCATATTCTCTCTCCCATCTTATTTTCCACCCCCTCCTGATTCATACGTAATTGTTTTGATTACATTATATATATTATATAATATATGTATATATACATATATAATTTATATAAATTATATATATGTATACATACATACACACACAGACACACACACACACACACACACACACACACACACACATATATATATATATATATATATATATATATATATATATATATATATATATATATATATATATATATATAATGTAATCAGCACACAATTACATATGAAGTAATGTTATCCTCAGGACCAACCTTTCCCAGCAGTCGTTGTTACCGAGCGCAAAAAAAAAAAACTAAACGATAACCTTGAACGAATACTCTCATCGTTCAAGTACACTGCAAAAAAAAAAGACTAAAAAAGACTTTACACGTCGGATATTCAGCTCAGATGAACTGTCATTAATCTTGGCAGGATGTTGAATGTACCGAGAATGCAATGTTGCGTTGGTTGTGGCCCCCGTGGCTTTTCTGTTGCTACTGAAACAGTCCGGTGAAGTTATATTGTAGGTTTCTTGTTTGTAGATCGTATATTTTGTTGCTAATGTTTTTTGTGTTCATTTTTGTACATTGACTTTCCATGTGCGAGTGTGTTTACGCACGTAAAATGCGTATGAATGTATGTGGTCTATGTAAATTGTTTGAGTTTATTTAAGTGTGTCATTTTTACGTAAACATTTTTAAATTTTGAGTACCAAAGCACACAGCCATGTGTATATATATACATATAATGTATATATATTGCAATATTCTTTTGAGTTGCATGTTATACAGTATACCTTTCCACTATTGTCAGCGTACACGTATATTACTGATATGCGCACAAGAAGTACACGCATGTACATTGGATGTACAACTGAGCTCTTTTTTTTTCGTATAATCTCATGCAATGGCCTTGGGAGAAGATTACTGTGGCGTAAGATCTGAAATAAACCATTCAACATGGAGTGATTGACGAGTATCTGTTTCCTGTGTTTGGTGGTTTTGAATATACCTCGAGGAACTGTTATTAACTAGGTAATTACTTTTGACACCTCTGTTCTTTTCTGTGTTAGTTTGTCGGGGTCTTTTTGAGAGAGAGAGAGAGAGAGAGAGAGAGAGAGAGAGAGAGAGAGAGAGAGAGACAGTAAATTCATGTTATGGATATGAGAGAGAGAGAGACTTAGATTGAGACAGTAAATTCATGTTATGGATATGAGAGAGAGAGAGACTTAGATTGAGACAGTCAATTCATAATATGGATATGAGAGAGAGACAGATACTTAGATTGAGACAGTAAATTCAAAATATGGATATGAGAGAGAGACTTAGATTGAGACAGTAAATTCAAAATATGGATATGAGAGAGAGAGAGAGGGGGAGAGAGACTTTGATTGAGACAGTAAATTCATAATATGGATATGGGAGAGAGAGAAAGAGTGACTTAGATTGAGACAGTAAATCCTTAATATGGATATGAGAGAGAGAGAAAGAGAGAGACTTAGATCGAGACAGTAAATTCATATGGGTATGAGAGAGAGAAAGAGAGAGTGACTTAGATTGAGACAGTAAATTCTTAATATGGATATGAGAGAGAGAGAGAAAGAGAGAGACTTAGATTGAGACAGTAAATTCTTAATATGGATATGAGAGAGAGAGAGAAAGAGAGAGACTTAGATTGAGACAGTAATTCTTAATATGGATATGAGAGAGAGAGAGAAAAGAGAGACTTAGATTGAGACAGTAAATTCTTAATATGGATATGAGAGAGAGAGAGAAAGAGAGAGACTTAGATTGAGACAGTAAATTCTTAATATGGATATGAGAGAGAGAGAAAAGAGAGAGACTTAGATGAGACAGTAAATTCTTAATATGGATATGAGAGAGAGAAAAAGAGAGAGACTTAGATTGAGACAGTAAATTCTTAATATGGATATGGAGAGAGAGAGAAAAGAGAGACTTAGATTGAGACAGTAAATTCTTAATATGGATATGAGAGAGAGAGAAGAGAAAGAGAGAGACTTAGATCGAGACAGTAAATTCATAATATGGATATGGGAGAGAGAGAAAGAGTGCCTTAGATTGAGACAGTAAATTCTTAATATGGATATGAGAGAGAGAGAGAAAGAGAGAGACTTAGATCGAGACAGTAAATTCATAATATGGATATGGGAGAGAGAGAAAAGAGAGAGACTTAGAGTAAATTCTTAATATGGATATGAGAGAGAGAGAGAAAGAGACTTAGATTGAGACAGTAAATTCATAATATGGATATGAGAGAGAGAGAGAGAAAGAGAGAGACTTAGATTGAGACAGTAAATTCTTAATATGGATATGAGAGAGAGAGAAAGAGAGAGAGACTTAGATTGAGACAGTAAATTCTTAATATGGATATGAGAGAGAGAGAGAAAGAGAGAGACTTAGATTGAGACAGTAAATTCTTAATATGGATATGAGAGAGAGAGAGAAAGAGAGAGACTTAGATTGAGACAGTAAATTCTTAATATGGATATGAGAGAGAGAGAGAGAAAGAGAGAGACTTAGATTGAGACAGTAAATTCTTAATATGGATATGAGAGAGAGAGAGAAAGAGAGAGACTTAGATTGAGACAGTAAATTCTTAATATGGATATGGAGAGAGAGAAAGAGAGAGACTTAGATTGAGACAGTAGGAGAGAGAGAGAGAGAAAGAGAGAGACTTAGATTGAGACAGTAAATTCTTAATATGGATATGAGAGAGAGAGAGAGAAAGATTGAGACAGACTTAATATTGATATGAGAGAGAGAGAGAGAAAGAGAGAGACTTAGATTGAGACAGTAAATTCTTAATATGGATATGAGAGAGAGAGAGAGAAAGAGAGAGACTTAGATTGAGACAGTAAATTCTTAATATGGATATGAGAGAGAGAGAGAGAGAGACTTAGATTGAGACAGTAAATTCTTAATATGGATAAGAGAGAGAGAGAGAGAGACTTAGATTGAGACAGTAAATTCTTAATATGGATATGAGAGAGAGAGAGAAAGAGAGAGACTTAGATTGAGACAGTAAATTCTTAATATGGATATGAGAGA
>NC_089767.1:34912008-34974508 GCF_040412425.1 Macrobrachium rosenbergii
TATCATTATAGTGGTTGGTCGTTAACGTCATCTAAATATTCCTCAAACATCATATTTTAAAAATATGTTTAACCCTGGGTCACATCATGGTAAATGGTTAATCATATTCACTTTATTTTCCAAGGTGGCGTAAATTTATCATCGACTTTGTAAGAACCTTAACGTCTACCCTTTATTTAGCCTAGACTCAAGTTACATCATCTCGAAAGTCCTAATCACTTGCTATTCTAGCAATACCCTAGTGTGCCCACAGGTACCCCAGGTGATCACAGCATCTAATTACAAATCTTAATTGATATATTTAACAATAAGCCTAAACTACTACAGTAGATATTCAGAATAAAAATTTAATGGACTGAAATCACTTATAATCTCTCTCTCCTTCCAGCAACTGGCTGCAAGGATCCATCAGGCTGCAACCCCGAGCTCTCTTGTGAAGGAGACGGTCGCTTCAGGTCCAGTTGCAACTGGTGCCGTTGTGTAGGTGGCAAGAGCCTTTGCACCAAGAGGGGTTGCCCTCCTGGTAAGTGTCCTTTCGATACATTTATTCAGTTTTAGTCATGTTCCTTGAGGTACTAGTTACGTTCCTTGACAGCCGTCCTTAACGTCCTAGTTACATTCCTTGACGGCAATCCCTAAGGTACCAGATACAGTACATTCCTTGATAGCACTCCTAGTTACAGCCCTTGATAGCACTCTTTGAGGTACTAGTTACATTCCTTGATAGCACTCCCTAAGGTACTTGTTTGTTCTCAAGGATCCAGACCTAGCTAGAACCTTCTGCGGAACACTTCCACACCCTCAGCTGCTTCAAACACTTACACAGAATCGTCGGCAGCATGTCAAACCCTTTTACACACACAGCATAAATCGCACATTAAATAGAGTGGATTTAACCGGCAGAGTCAACCACAAGTTCTCCAAATTCCAGGTCTCGCCGAGCGTCTGGAAAGCGAACCAGATTGTGAGGGGAACGTGACATTCCACAGAGAGTGCAACACCTGTAGCTGTGTCAATGGTAGAGCAGTTTGCACGACGAAGCATTGTGGTAAGTACCTTTTATTAACAGTTTTCCTCCAGATGCACTCACTTTTATTTCGTGAAGGCCGTGATCAGCTGTTAGCTATGTCAGATGACTGATAACCAGTGTATTTGATTTCCAGTCTGAATGCCTGAATTATTGATGTCTAATAGATTTCTCACATATATCTGATTGCACACTGTTTGGATTTAAGAGTAGTCAGTAAACACTTCCGCTCCTTTTCAGTGACCTGTTAACTTCATATACCCTTTTATGATAATAAAAACTTCTGCTCCTTAACAATTTAAACAACCATTACACAAATATTTGCCTACTTTATAAATGATTGATGGTTAATCATTTTGATTCGTAGAAAATATAACTTGAAATATAACTGCTATGAACTATACTTGGTAGAGTATGTATTTTCCATATTCCATTGTTATTTAGATTTGTGAAGCTATTAGAAACTCAAGATTTTAGTTTTTCTGGTAGTGCTTGGTAAATAATTTAGTGCATATGACAGCTATGTACTTCAAACTGAAACATTTTATTTTGTAAACGTACATTGTAGAGGAAGGTCACTGTATTTCACCATCACTTCTTCCTCTGTTTGACAGGAACCCCTGGTCCACAATCAGCGATCTCAGTCACTGTGACTGAGGAGAGAGATCAGAGGAGTCCAACTGACACTGAACCTGAGTGTACACCAGGTTCTCGATGGAGAGCTAACTGCAACTGGTGTTCATGCAATGAATTAGGCCTAGGGGTTTGCACCAAGAAAGGATGCCCTCCTGGTGAGATAATATTTCATCAAGTAGAAGTTTAAAGATATTTCTTAGTAATATAATAATGATGTATTTGAAAACCTGTTAGCTTGTGACTGGCTGACTGTTTTTGAAGTGGATTACCCGAGTCAGATTATGAGAGGAGAGTAAAGAGTTCGAGGAAATATTAAGTTGATTTGTATTAAGTAATCAAAATATAATAATTTCAAATATGTAGGTGGCCTTAGAAGAAAAGTATATCTTAGTTTAACCAGACCGCTGAGCTGATTAACAGCTCTCCTAGGGCTGGCCCGAAGGATTAGACTTATTTTACGTGGCTAAGAACCAGTTGGTTACCTAGCAACGGAACCTACAGGTTATTGTGGAATCCGAACCACATTATGACGAGAAATTAATTCCTATCACCAGAAATAAATTCCTCTAATTCTTAGAACAGACAGTTTTGGTTGGTTTCAGTGATGCAAGATAAATATAAGCCTAAAGGTTCATTGATCGCAAATTATCAACCACTTCCCATTTGTATTGCCTAGTTCGGTCTTAACATCTTTAGTCTTATGTAAATTTTTAAATTCTGACTTTCTTAATAAATTTGCCTAAATGCATTGGGTTAGTAACTTGGTTCCAAGGGGCAGTTTTTGTATTACAGTATATTCCAAACGTACTCCATTTACAATGTACTGTATGTTACTCATTTTCCAACTTCAGCAGTATACTTTGAAGAGTCTAGAACAGACACTATTGCACTGCACTACTTGTTCTTTTGAAAACCAAGGCTTTAGGGCATTTGATGTACAGGCATAGTCTGTGCCCTCACAGAATTTGTGTTATATTCACTGGTATTCATCAAGAAACTTTAGGGCCGAAGCAAGATCAGTTAAATGAGAAATGGGTGGTCCCTTCTACTGCACTGTAGAAAATGGCTTTGTGCTGTTATGAGGAGCTGAATTAAATCATTACAAGCCTCTTAGAGATGCTGTTTAGGTCTCTTATCTGTTGTTGGTATTACATGCAAAGCCGCAAAGCTAAAGATTCTTTTTTCAGTTGAACCTAACAATATCATTAATAGTCCCCACAGATGAACAGAGGAATGAGCCAGACTGTGAAGGAGCATCTCGTTGGAGGGAGGACTGCAATTGGTGTAGTTGCATTGATGGTCGAGGCCTTTGCACGCTGAAGGCTTGTGAAGTAGGTGAGTGTTGTCGTAACTCATAAGTATTAGCCTGTTGTTTCCTTTCACATTGTATATAGTTCTCAGTAGAATTATGTATTGAAAAGCTCTTATTGTATTTCTTCATGCAATATGTTCCACTGGCCGCTGTTAGGAAACATCTGCTGCATTGGTATCTATTGGAAGCCTATTGTATAAGTAGGCAGATTCTTGTTTCAAATCCACATTTTCAAAGCAGTTTTTGTATCTCAGAATTCCAATACTAATATTAAAACAGAATGTAAGGTGTAACACAACCTCAGCTTTGGTGGACCAATTGAAATGATCTGTCTTGGGCTTATTTCCAGTTTCTCTTTAATTAGGTTATCATGAAAAATTATTAATCTTACCTAAAGACAAAGCAGATACTTGCTTAGGGCCTTTTAAGGCTAAACATTCTGCAGTTGACATTTATTGGACCTTTTTTATCAATTTTATTAGCTTTTTGCATGAAAATTAAATATTCCTAGACTACCAAGATAGAGCAAAGACTCAGATGTAAGTTGGCCTTTTATTTGTGAAAAATATGTATGGCTTATTTTCTGTTCTACAGTATACAGTATATTCCTCTGGTTTTAAAGAAATTCTTTTATTTAACCGGTCTCCATTTCAATTTTAGTTCCCTGTGACCCAAAAATGAGGATTTATGCAGTTGCTTTATTCATTTTTTTATTTTCAGATAAAGCTCTGCCTCCACCAAGTGACACCTCTGTTTCAAATCCAAGTGAAATCCCAAAACCCCCTGAACGTGAGATAATGTGTACCAATGGTTCACGGTACAGAGACCAATGCAACTGGTGTTCTTGCACTGCATCTGGCGTAGCGATATGCACCATGATGGGTTGCCCACCAGGTAAAAACTTTGGATTATATCAGTTTAAATGTTTATTTTTTGGAGTAGCCTAACCTGTAGATCCTTGGTGATTATAAGATTTTTGTTACATGTTTGTCATGGGAAGTAGGTTTTTGTGGCTAATCAGTGTTATAAATTATACAAAAAACAGTATTGTTCATTGTGATTAAAGAGCCTTATGCAGTTTTAAAGATTAGGGTGATAAGATTTCACTCTGAAATCAACTTTGGAAATTACTATATATACATATACAGTATATATATATATATATATATATATATATATATATATATATATATATATATATATATATATATATATATATATATATATATATATATATATATATATATATATATATATATATATATAAATATAAATATAAATTTCTGCTATTACAGAAATTATGGAACACTTTAAGAATGAGCCAGAATGCATTGGGGACTCTAGATGGAAGAGAGACTGTAACTGGTGTAACTGCCTTAATGGAAATGCAGTTTGTACTTTGAAAGAATGTGTGCTAGGTAAGCTTCTGAGCTGTAATATTTTTTTAAATTAATTCTGTCTTGGTTTAGTGGTTATATATATCATTATTTTAAAAAAAATGGTTCGATAGTAAAGTCATTATTTTGCTATTATTTTTAGTACTCATGATATATTTGACTGTTTTTGGTAAGCTGAAAACTATTTAAGATACAGTAGTGCATTGTGTCCATATTTTGTGCATGTGAAAACTGTATTTTTGGCATGTGAATAAAAGGACTCTTCCCAGTTCTTTTTAGTTATCTGAGGTCATTAATTTTCCCCACAGTGTTTTAATAATTTTTTCTACATTTTTAAAGAATTTGATGAATCCAGCGTCGTCACACGCGATGACAGCAAAAAAGAACCATTGTGTACCAAAGGTTCTGAGTGGAGAGAGCATTGCAACTGGTGTTCTTGTAGTGAGACAGGCACACCACACTGCACTGAAAAGGCTTGCCTGATGCCCCCAGGTAGATGTTCGTTCAGTTTTGAATCAGCCAATGGCTTCATTTGTCTAGAAGAATCTTCATAAGCTGATGATGTTGTATATCAGGATGCAAGACATCTTTCTTTTATACTGTAGAAATCATAGGGAGTTTATTTATTTTAGATACTGTTTGTACTGTTGTCCATTCAGTTTATTTTTCAACAGCTGTATGAGTCTACTCCTGGCATACCACTACCCCCTGCGAGTAGCTAAAATCTGCGAATACTTAAAACCCCTCTAAAAATGCTTATAACTGCCTATTTTGATAGTTCAGAACACCAAAAAACCCTCCAAAAATGCTTATACCTGAATATTTTAATAGTTTTATCACAAAAAGTGCATTTAGTCATGAAAATATGAAAATACAGTAATTTGTGAATATTTCTCTATGAAAAATACCGCAAATAGGCAAATTTTCGGTGAATAGTGTGTACATATGTTCCATAGGGAAATCCGCGAATCCAGAACTGCGAATAGGCGGGAGTCGATTCCACTGTACTGTACTTGCCTTTTTTTTTTTTTTTTTTTTTTTTTTTTTTTTTTTTTTTTTCTTCTTCTTGTACTTTGCCCTCAAACTTGAACCTTCCATTTTTCCAATGTTTGTCTCATCAGTCATTTTGAGCCACAACTATGAAAATCTGAAAATTATTCCAATTTATATTTTGGTTAAATTACTCATTCACGTACTATTGGTAAAAATTAAGGTTTTATATTTTTAATTTTAGTCTGACACCACCTACCTGCTACTTAAAAGTACTGTACAGTATATGCCTAGTGATTCATAGAACTTTGAAAAGTTAAATCTGTGTCGTCAGTTACTTGTGATAAGTTTAAAGTTTAAGAGAAATAATGTTGTGTAGTTTAATTGCTTAAAATTAGGGTATTTTCTGTTACATAAGATAAAGCTCTTTGCTGTTATTACCATAAAATTTATCGATTAACCAGTTTATGAGAAGGCTATTTCGGGACAAAGAATCTTGTAGCTATCATGCTATTTTATGTAAAGCTGCTGATTCTCCTGAACTGATTACAGTAGCGTACAGTGTCTGTTTATGGTTTACAAAGCCTTTACTGGAAACCTGTTAATCTTCTAAAATTGGACTTTCAGAAGAAATTAAGGATCCAGAGTGCAAAGGGAATGCTCAGTGGTATAGAGATTGCAATTGGTGCAGCTGTGAAGAGGGAAGAGCAGTATGTACTGAAAGAGCATGTGTAGGTGAGTTGCAACTTTAAAAAATAATATTTACTGTTTGTCTTGTATTTCGAAGTATTATCAGATTGATCCAAGTTTTTCTGGTAACAATTTATTTATCTCCACTCTCTTCTGTCTGAACTTTCGTCAAGCATAGGTCTTCATGTGTCCCATTTTTCTGTGAGTTCCTGGGCCTTCCTACAAAGCCTTTACCCTAATATGTCCATATCCACTGCTTTTGTGACTACAGTAATTGTTCCTCATCCCTTCTCTTCACATGTCCAAACCGTTTCAGTCTTTGAGATCTGTGTTTTTTCTAGTCTCTGGAGATCAGATCTCACCACTGATTAGTCATTTGTAATATTATCTTCCCACTGTATACTCCAGCCACAACATAAACATTCACTGGCCACACCTTTTCAAAATCTCCTCCATTTTCCTCATTGGTACACGTTTCAGCTGCATAGAGTACTGTACTACAGGGCTTATGTACCCAATGTGAGTCCAAATTTGCTCTCTCTCTACTAATGAGACATTTTTATTTACCAGTATTTTAGTTATCTGTCTCCGTTTCATTGATGCTGCAGCTACTCTTCTTTATCACTCTGTCAACTTCTGCTTCACAGTCCAGTGTGACCCCAAGATAGCAGAAATGTGTACCCCTCCAAAGACCTGCCCATATATCACCACAGGATTCTCATCTGCCCTCTCATCTCCATTTCATTTTGATTCACTTTTCATCAAAATTAATTTTTTATGTATTACAGGTACTTTAAACTTAATTTTTCTGTTTGAAAGTATTTTTCTCTGATTGAAGGAGATGCATCAGATACCTGTGTAGAAGGAGCAGTTTGGCATGTTGGCTGCAATTCGTGTGTTTGCAGGAATGGACGTTCTTTATGCACTGAAAAAGATTGCCGACCAGATGGGAGCACGTGTTTGCCTAACACCAGGTAATGTCAGTAATTTCTCAGTTGTTTCTTGCATATTTTATCTAATTTCTCATCATTTATTCATCTCAAATCTCAATTTTTTATACTTCTATAATGTAAAGTAGAATAATGAGGTCACAAAGTTACGTTTCTGGACCCCCTTACGACTTGCTTAAAGGATTTGTTTTTAAAATATGTAAGAAACTGGGTCAAGATAAAGTTGAAGAACTTGGACTGTGTGGAGGTGAGACAAAATGGGAATGGGCGAAAAGTAATTAGCAAAATCAGTGTGACTGGGATTGAAGAGAAACAATGAAGGACCTTTTTTTCCCAATAAATAGTGAATTACACCATTTTTGGGTAGCTTTTCAAATTGTCCCATTTTTAACTTTCCCATTTTTAATCTTACATAAAAACTTCCATGTTAATTTGTTTGTGGATTGTAGTCCAGTACCCTGTAGTTTTTTAATTCTTGTGTTCTATACATTGCAGATGGAAAGACGATTGCAATAATTGTTTCTGTGGAGATAGCCGCCAACCAGTGTGCACCAAGATGTTGTGCACACGTCCCTCTCATTGTTACCTTCCTCCTATTGAGCTGGATGGGCCTCTCTGTGAAGGTTTCCAACGGAAGTGGACATTTGACAGGTAAAAATAAACAACCCTGAGAAAAAATGGTGCCCGAATTTGAGACGTTATTTTACTTTTCCAATGGTTATATGCAGGTAGTTAATTCTTGAGTTTCTGCATACTGTATTGCATTTATATCTTACACATACTGTATATATTATTTTATAATTGTAATCTGCTTTACAGTTCAGCCCGTCAGTGCAAGAGTATTGTTTATGGGGGATGTGGAGGTACAGCTAATCTCTTTGATTCAGAATTCGATTGTCTGACGTCCTGTCTCTTTCCTTTGGGTGAAGGAAGTTTGAAGAAAGGAAGTGGTGTGAAAGATTTAGGTCAGTATGATGGAGTAGGTAAGCTTCAGACTCATGTTTTGGGAATAGTTATGGTAACTGTCACTACCTCTGTATAAGTCTCGTCCTTAGGGGTCTTTTTTGAGTGGGTTGAGCATGTTCAGTGGCACTGTTCTTTTTTTGAAGTCTACCTCATGTGCTAGGGTGCTTCCTGTACTGTTAAAGTCTATTTTACAGTGAGTGGGTTTGTATAAAAACTTGTTTTATTGTAAAAAACACTCGATAGTGCCCTTAAACGAATAGTGAGCTAGCGAACCGTACCTAATATAGCATACTGGTGGAAGTAATTACAGATTTTTACAAATGTCTCTTTAGGCCCCGAGCTGCATTGCTTACTTTCCATTCATTCCATTTGGTCTCTTCAAAATTTTTCCCTCATTAAAAACTAATCCAGTGTCCCACCACTGTTGAGAGTCAAGAAATGTGAATCAAGTCGGGTTAACAACCTCAGTAATATTATGGTAATAATCTAAATAATTCAGTTAATATTTAAACAAGTTTATTCAAGTGTATAATATCTGTTTACAGGTGTAACCAGGAATCAGAAGAGGTGTCTCTTACCAGTGGAGGAAGGACCTTGCTTTGGAGCCCTGCCGTATTTCTTCTACAACAAAGTCACTGGAAAGTGTGAGAGCTTCACGTATGGAGGGTGCCGAGGAAATGCGAATAGATTCCATTCCTTGGAGGAGTGCCAGGAAACATGTGCCGGCATTGCTCCAGCAACTGGTACTATCACAAGATTTACGTAAAGTTTTAGATCTGGAGTGGTGCTTGAAGCATGAAGTAATATCACTTATAGGTTTAGGGTTATTTCTGTCTGTAGACTTACCACGTTTGCTGTCATAGTTTCCACAAATACATTTAAGGTATGTATAGTACAGCATGATAAGACAGTAGGTACCTGGTAGTAAGAAACACAAAAATTAGTTATACTGCTAATCAAGCAGACTGTTCTTATAGCTGCAGCTGGTAAATTATGTGAATGCTGGACAAGTCATTTCATAATCTATTGCATCCAGTAGAATATAAGGAACCTTGTATTATAACACCAAGGGGTAATTAGTGCATGTGTAGTGTCCATAACCACAGTGATATTGTCATTGCAGGCTGTGACAATCAGTTCTGTATGGCATTGACAGATTTTGTTTAGAATTATGAAAAAGAAAGTTTTGTACAACCCCAGTTTTAGATTTATGCTGGTGCTATGGATTTTTCACAAAACTGTAGATCATCTGCAGTGGAATGTAGCAAGGTAACTTTTGATAAATGTTACCATAAGCCTCATGATCAGAAAATTGAATTGTTGCTCTTTGCTGTTTTTATATGAAAAACCTTGTACAGTTATGTGAATTATCCATAGGGCTGTGTGTAGTACAATGGTTTTAAAGTATCTGGGACATTTAATAGAGTTTTATATTTGTACAGTAGTGCTGTCATTTGTATTATTAAAAGAAGTACATTTTTGCATGAATTCTGTAGGAAACTGTGACAGAAAAGCCTTTTGTTTAAGAGTCTTCTTTTGAAACTGACAATTGCAGATTAGTGGAAGTTCACTGTACATTATTAAAGGAAATTCCATTGCATGTGGACATTGCTACATAAACTAGCTGTTGCTACATAAACTATCTGTACAGTACTGACAAAAATCACTAAATTTGCAAGAGCATGAGATGTTGCTTACAGAAGCTGTATCCTGATTTGACTTGGTATTCGGACTCATATTTAAGTAGAATGGAATAAAGGTGATTTTGGCATAAGGTTTATCCCATACCCTTGTTGTTATCTATGGTTTGAATCATGAATTGGGTTGGAGGTCTGCATAGTAAGTACATACTAAATATTCAGTTAACCTAAAAGTCAAGAATTAGCTTTTGTGTAGGAAATTCAGACATTATATGTAGGTGATGGTTTATCAGTTTGGTAAGGTAAGATGACACTGTATATCCTATGATGTTTACTGTGTGGAATTTATCATTTTCTTTAGTCATATCCAATACAGTATTTATTTAGTTTTAGGAGGCACAACATCCCTCCCCCTTTCTGATTGGTAAGAATCAAAATATTAATGAAAAGAGAAATAAGAATTGAATATTAGCATTTATTATATTAGCTTCCCTGTTCATGCCTTTGAGGGTGGACAGTGAATGAACAAACAAACTCACACCGACCGATGCTTTCCTGATTGTGTGTATGAGGGTGGACTGTGAACAAATGCACGCGCACGTGACCAATGCTTTCCTCTTTTTGCATCACGTTAGGAAGCAGTGCGTACTTGCTGTCAGTTTTTTTATATTTGAAAAGAAACATTGTTTATTTGCTTAATATTACATATGTAGGATGTGTATACAGTATTTTACATATCTCGTAAGCATAAGTAAGTATAGGTATGTACATGTATTTTTAGAAGCAATTCATCATGCAGATAGGTATATCTGAATTTGAAGGATAAGTGAATCAATATTTTGAATTGAAGGATAATTACAAAATACTGGTTAGGATGTACTATTGAGTACCTTACATAGTATGGAATTTGCCATACTATAAGCCGTGTGAGTTAGCCATAGGGTACCCTGTTGTTTAGGTTACCTGTTAATCTTCGTTACTTAGCAGAATTTTGTTACTGGAAGGAGCAGGGCCCCGAGCTGTTGTTTAGTTGAGGCGCCACAGAAACTAGGAAATTGGATCAAGGAAAAGAAAAAGTAGACACAAAAAAAATATAAAAATCTGTGTCCAATCAGGGCAAAGTTGTCTAGATTCTCCCTGTGACCTCCCCTAGAGCTCATTAAGACTGTTCATCATCATTATTTTGAATGACAATAAGTAGATGGCAGTCAGAATGGAGGGTTAGGGTAGGAGATAGAAGTGATTACGCTGTATGTTTATTTGTAAATATTTGTGCTCTCTGCAGCTTTAATTGCAGTATCATCACTAACAATCTTTATGAGCTAGCAAGTCATTACTTACAAAGCAGTAAGTATTTTGCATGGCTAGGCTGTAGCTTAGCATGTGTTCCTTGTATTTTTGTGGTCACAGTTTGGAAGGAAATTTTTAATTTTTTTTTTTTTGTTAGACATGCCAATGCTGTAAAATTCATGAAACTTAATGTTGGTATGGCAGGTAAGGCATACTGATTTCTAACCTTAAATGGTGAAGCTTTTTTCCCACTATTTGTTAAGAAAGGGAAGTTTTCTTTGCACAAAATTTTATGTATATTAAATGCAAACTATTGCTTTAACAGTTCTAGGCTTCAACACAAAAGGATGATATGTTAGACTGATGTCGTCTGGCTCAAAGGTAAACATAGTTGGAAACATTCTAAAGGATATTTTTCTTGACAACCTACCAACACATTGGACCCACTTGGTCAGTATGAAGTGTTTGAACAGGGCTAAAATAGCCAATAGTACATTTCATTCAATTCAGCTGGTGAGAGTGAAGTTCCCCTTGACTAAACAAGATGGGTACTGAAAACTTTGAGACTGAGAGGTAAGTTTAAAGAGTGACAAACCAAAATTGGCATCAAAGTCTTATAGATCTGATAGTGTTTTCAGTCATGTTGTAGCAAGACCACAAATGTGGGAATGTCAGAGGATTCCTAAAGTATGGACTACCTGGCAATTGGGTATATTGATGAATTCAAAGTGAAAGGAGGGTGTATCAATTACCAGCTTTTAGTGTGTTTGATTTTAAGTAATAAAGACATACCATGGCAGACACAAAGGCCAAAGTAAGTGCAGTTTGAAAACAAAGTACTGTTTAGAGAAAATTCTTAGGGATCACAGGAAGGGGACTGGTTCCTTTAGATCGTGAGGGTAATCCTTTCCCTGCTAAATTCACTGAACACAAGTTTCAGTTTAGGGAATTTCATGAGCCTGAAGGGGGAGGCTTAATCAGTGTGTGTGTATGTGTGAATGTGTTTTAGGTGTGGGCAGAAGCTACTGCATTATTTGTAATGTGGATGATGTCTCTCACAGACCCCGAAGACCTCCATGAAAAAGGGGCACAGTAATATAGAAAGATGGGAGAAATTCCCTTTCATGGGACTACTTTGCTCAGTACATTTTAATGGTAGAATGCAGCCATATATTTGAAGAAAAAAAAAACTCAAGAAGGTGACTGGACAGCCTCCAAGGCTTTAGGCTGGAAGGCTTGTAGATTCTGGAGAGCACTGGCATAAGGGCAGGTCACTTAGGATCTTCTACTGGGAGACAAAGGGGTCCACATGTTATTCTTGTTGGGGTTACTCTTGGGCAGTTAAAGTTAATCCAAGATTAATGGGTACAAGAAGACTTCCAGACCATCCCACAGGAGTCATGCAACATTTGTCTTCAAAGCTGTTGCTTCTAGAAAGAGGGGCAATGATTAGATTATTTCAATTTCAGTAAAGTTGCATAGGGGTCCATGTGAGAGGTGTCCAAAAGCTCAAAATCTCTTGTAATCCAAGGGATGTAGTAAACACTTGTAGATCATCACTCAGCACACTGTCAAGAGACCACCAGAAGTTTTGTCCACACAACTTTTTCACCACAAACAAAATGGGTAAGTGTAAAGTCATTACCGGATTCTCCCATGGGAGAATGTAGAGCTAAGTTACAAAGACTCTTTCTAGTTAATATCCATTCTTGCAATAAGAGCCCTTACTTGGGCAGCGCCACTGTCGGTAATAGTGGTAGTCTGCCATAGTAGTGTAAATGCATAGTCAATAGCCAGTATAGATTAAATTTATAAGTAGAGTTGATATACAACACTGCACACTGTATCGTATGTACATAGAAAAGGCAATCTAGTGTATTGCGACGCTTACATTTTGCAGAATGTGGAATGAGAAAACATACAGCCTGATGATTGTGAAATCGGAGTCATTGCAAAGAGACCTGACTTTATGTGGTAACTATAAAAAGAGAGCACTTTAGTCGGCCATAATGGAAATATTCAGTATGCTCATTCTGAGTAGGCTGGAGAAAGAAACATAAAATGCTTACAGATGGACAATGGTTCTAGAAAAGGCAGGAGGTGCATGGATAAAATATTTTAAGACATTGTGCAGCAGTGTACATAATTTAAATATCCCTCTCTGAGGGCTTTTGTTGATTACAAGAAGGCAAGTGACAGTAGTTCGCTTCAGAGAAATGTTACATTACCTTTTTTTTTTTTTATTTTGCCATTTGCATGGGTTTTTAAATGAAACTAGTGGCTGTAGAGAAAAGAGAAAGTTTAGATGGGAGTAACAACAGAAACTTGAAACACTTGAAATATGCATATGTTGCTGTTTGAATCTGTAAAACACCGCAATACTGTACGTACTGTATTTACAAAGCCTGTTTAACAGAATAAATCATGAATCTTGAAGGATGGGACTTGAGATAAACTTAAGAAAAACAAATAATGAAGACAGAGTATGCATGAGGGGATTAAATAGTTAGATGAAGAAGGGATTAATGAAGTTGAATCTCAAATATTTAGGAACATTGATATCTGATGCAGGTACTTACGAAGTTAGTAAAATATTGTAAAAGGCAAATCAATAATAGGCAAGCTGAATAACATTTGGAAATCAAATAGACAAAAATTGCATACAAAAGTAAGATTATACAGTACAGTACTTAGTTTAATGTAATGTGTTGCTTTATGGATATGAATCATGGTACAGTGAAACTACCTTGTTTTTTAAAAATTAGTTTATTAAAATAAAACGAAGACAATTAGGGTCAGATGGCAGGATAGGGTGGCAAGTGATACCATACAGGAAATTTGGGTAGTTAAATATATAGATGAGATAGTAATGGAGAGGATAGCACCACCCTGGGGAGAATAGTGTGTGATGGTGTCAGATGGGCTCCTGCAAGCATCACAAGAGTTGGAAGACCAGACATACATACTTGGATGAGAACTATGAGTGGAGATTTGTAAAAGCCAATTAAAGAAATTAGTTTCCATCCAGGATAAGAACATAAAGTAAAAAGTCACCAAAGCAAGCTGCAGTTGGTTACATGTCATTAGCCTAAATCCTCTTAGGGGAGGAGTCAGTTGTGGATTAATACTACTTTCAATAAACTAACAGACCCTGTCTGTTAGTTTATTGAAAGTGCACCAACTTATGCCACCAAGTGGGCCTAGTTATCAAAGTGGGTTAAATCAGACTTACTCCCTTCCAAGATAGCTGTCTACTTAAGAATGGAAGTTGATGTTGTGATCAACCTAGGTTACTCAACCCTAGGCAGGGTGTACAGGTGGCGGACATAAAGCATGGTACTCTGTGTATATGTGAGTAAATTTATATTTTATGGAACCCAGATTGGCTGACTACATAAGGTAAAGCCTAGAGCCAAAATTGTTCATTGGAAACTTGAAGTAAAAAATTGCTTGTTTGCTTCATAAAGCAAAGATGAAGCATCATGAGGAAACAACTCATTTGACTGGTATATGATTAAATGAAGCTATGTTTATCTGAGCTAACAGTGACAGATTAAGGACTGAAAGATTTGCTTAATAAAACAAAGATGAAGCATCATGAGGAAATAACTCTTTTGACTGGTATATGGTTAAATGAAGCAATGTTTATCTGAGCTAGCAGTGTGAAAGATATGTTAATAAGTTCAAAGTCCAAGTGTGAAAAGTAATCCAAGCTAGGTTTGTCCTTTGACAGCTGTAAATGTTATAGCATTTGTGTAGAGTTTTGTGTTTGACTTTACTTAGATGAAATCCTGGAGATTTAGTGTAGGCCCACTTATTAGAATATGCCATTCAGTGAGGTAATTATTGCAGTACCAGTACATATAATATCATTTGGACCAAGGCCATGATTGATGCTTTGGATGGAGATATTTACTTGGGAGATTCGTGTGATAACAGCAGATGAGAAACTGTAGTAAATATTCACACCCAAAAACCACTTTGCATTATGTGATCTACTTGTTTTGTGTGATATTGTATGAATGGTGGGTCACGAGAAGTAATGAATAATTATTAACAGCCAAGTAGGCTGAGCATCAGTCATTATTCTGAAATGAGGGGCTAGGCACTATCCGAGACCAGCATTTTCATAATTATCGTAAGGACTGTTTAGTTTCCAACTGGATACCCTTTTGGCTATTAAAACAATATCCCTGAGAATTGACTGGATTTCCAAAAAAAGAAACCAGATATTCTTTACTGTTGAAGCATTATTTGCATATTTATGAACATTTGCTCATGTGGAAAATTTTATATTTAATGCCTACAATCCCTTGCACATGATTCACTGTTCTTTCTTATGATTTTATCTTTGCATACTGTATCCCATTTTAACTTGTTATTAAGAAATTGCAGCTATGTCAAAATATGCTCTACCTCAGATGGTTTTCCTTGATTTTTATCTCGTATTCCAGATGAAACGTGTGACAGATCCCAGTGCCCATGGAAACGATGGGGCCATTACCTTGCCAAGGGGTGCCTTCCGCAATATGATAGCGGTGCTTGCTGTCCAACCAGATTTTCATGTTGTAAGTGGAAATTTTTGCTCTGGAAAGGAAGTGCATTGCCATTGATATTTATAATTTCATGACATAAAATTTATTTAATATTTGACAACTCATTCGAATGTAAGTGCCCGGTATTTAAGATAACTGCCTTTTTCTCTGGTTCCCAAAACCTTAACTTACTTGGATTATTTGTAAGGAATATTTGTTGTCATGTAACTGGAAGTAGGTTAACCCTTTTGTACACTGACAGTTTTGAATTTTTCCTCAAAGTTAATCCCAAGAGTTACATTGTCTAAAGTGAATACCTCATTTTTTATCTCACTCAGCAAGTTATGATGAGTCACTGGGAAATAAAACTCAGTGCTTCTACAGAAATAGAGCTTATGATATAGGAGAGAGATTAGAAGTTTCCGATGATTGTTCAGCTGGCTGTCTTTGTGCCGAATCATATTCTGCCGAGTCGTAAGTAAACAGTTGATTTTAAAAAATCTGTTGCAGAAATACTACTATTATTTTGTTAGGTGTGTGCAGCAGCAATAATTATGTTTAAGTATTAGTATCTATATGCTATATAGCTGTAGTACAGACACCACCCTACTGTACTTACAAAAACGAGTTACATTCCGGACGGCTGTTTGTGTTGAATTGTTCGTAAGTTGCGTACTGTATGCCTGTCTAAGTACAGTTTGATATAAAGTCAGTACAGTTCTGCACACTTTTTCATCTTAAAACACAATTCACTGTACATACATACAGTCTTGTATTTTATAGAATAGGCACGCAGAACAATATTTGAACTTGTTTGTGGTAAAGGGGAGCGCTCTGAGCACAATTTTAATTTGCGATCGCATTTGTTTATATCTGAATGTTTGTAAGTAGGTTTGTGTCTGTAATTTTTAAATCAGACTGCAATTGATACTTTTGTAAAAGCATGTTATGTATTGGCAGACCAGAGATTCTTTGCGCGTCGGTCGAGTGCCCCGACTTATTCCGTCCACACCCACCTGGCTGTCGCCCACTGTATCGGCTTGGGCAGTGTTGCGCTTATGATTATGACTGTGGTTAGTATTGTTTACATGTCAGTACAGCAATTCCTATCCTGTAAAGCTTTTTTTGTATTTGAAAGACTTGATTATGATTTATACAGACTTCCTTGTATATCTGTTTGACTTGAAATTATTTAGGTATATCATTGCAAGTTCATTTTCTGTTTTATGTTTCTTTAATTCAGTTGAAATTTTTCCTATTGACTGCTTATTAGCCAGTAAGATGCCGATTCTTTTTTTTACTGTGCACTTGACCACTGATCCTGAGGATACTGATCACAGACTTCTTTTGTTTTACAATGATTTATATACTGTTTTACCTGTCAAAACAGCTACTGTACTGAGGTAGGAGGACTTACGATTCAGTGCAAAGAGTGCATGCTAGCAGAGGTAGTAAAAATGCAGGTAATCAGTAGAAATGTTGGATGATACTTAGATGGCCAAGTAGCAAGTGACTTTTATTATGTTAGACAGAGCTACAGCTTGTTTTTATAAAAAAAAAAGGCAAAAAAATTGCTGACTGTAATGTTCCACACATGTACACACTGATAAATCTACAGTACAGTAATATTCAATATCTCGTGTCCTTTGAACGCAATCACTTTTGACATTTACATTAGAAGCAATAATTGATTTTGTGAAAATGTACCTTATATAGTACTGTAGTGCATTTGTGAGGATTTTATTCTTCTCTCTTTAACCTATTTTTGAAATAATTTTCCTATTCAGTATGCCTTATTTAGTTCTCTTGCATGGTATACATTTCCCTTGTTAACTTCATCTGTATTACATCTTGCTTATTAGATTGCTGTTTATGACATCAGACCACCAAGAGTTTTTCATAGGTGACATTAGTATACAGTACATTGATCTCAGTAATAAAATCTTCCCATGAATATGGATACTAACTGCATAAACCTCTTACTCAAATGAACCCAGATGACAATATTATCATAATGTATACAGTAGTTATATCTACTATGTACAGTAGCAGATTCAACAAATTTAGGAAATATACTCTTAATATTTGGAATATGGTGTACAGTATAGTGTTTTAGAATTTTGGAACTAACTCCGTGTCAAACCTCAAATTTCACTCGCAATGTAAATATGCTGAGCTCGTGTCTCGAATGAAATAACTTTCATAACTGTCCTCCACAGCTGATTCCCAAAGTCCCACAGGGTTGGAAACCAGAGCACAAACATGCTTTTGGAATAACAGAACGTACCACGAAGGTGACCAGATGTACTTCGACAAATATCCCTGCCAGCGGTGCATTTGTGGTTCCGATTTTACCGATCCATTTGGTCCTGGTTGTGTTAAAATTGACTGTGGATTTGAATTCAGGTTGGTATTGCAAGCTTCACTGTATTCACACCATTGTTATAAAATTAGCAGTTGTTATTACAAAATGAATGTTTTATTGACTGAAAAAGTTTATCAGGAAATGTGCATGTCCAGCATTACAAGTTGAAAAGTATATTGAAAAGAAATCAGTAAATTAACAATACTCTTTGTCATATGTTTTAGAAGTGTACAGATGCTACATAGTTTTGTTAAGCTTGGAAACTTGTCCTGATGTTTAGATCACTCATTCAAACATACCTTGACAGGTTACAGTTATGTGAAAATCCTTCAACACCATTTAACATTTAGAGGGTCAAAATGTTTGTGGATTATAGCCAGATGAAAGTACAGAAATTGTGAACTATTTAAGCAGCAGTTTATGTCAACAACCAATGATGAATTTATTTTTTCCTATTCGGAAAAATTTCAGCATGAAGTCAGTGCATGTTGAAGAGTAGAATTCAGTGGTCCAGTTAAATGACTCAATATAGTAATAGTCCCCTATTTAGTAGATAATATTTGACTGCATTTACAGCCAAAAATATTTTCATACTTTTATAGGCCCATGGGTTGAGGTGTGTTTTTCACAAAATAAATGCAGCTCCTTTTACAGTTAATACTCACCTTAGATGATTTGTTTCATATTCCTAACTTACTTCTTATATCGTAGGTACACAAACAGATATGACCGTGGTTGTGTACCCATATTCTTCAAAGAAAACTGCTGTCCCATTGACTGGTTATGTCGTGAGTATCTTGAAAATAATTTCTTTCATTTCCTAGATTAATTCAATTCTTAATTTCTTGATTATATGCAACTAAAAAATACATACTGTTTAGCTGTTTATATGTTCTTGTACCATTTCAGATCTTTACTTATATAAGCCTCTAACTTCTACATATATACACTTCAGTTATACTGTAGTGGGATGTTATCTTCGAGATACAGAAAGCAGGGATTCTTGGTCTGGCTTTTTCACAAAAATCTGTAATCATTGAGGTTTCTGTGGGCTGATTTATGTGTATCAGGCAGACTTAGTTAACCAAAATAAAATTACTGTACAGATTATGACTTATTGGATACTTTGAATGTATCCCAGGCTAAATTTGTGCAAGAATTAAAATATGAATATGTAAAGATGGGAATATTCTTAGTCCATTTGTACATAGTAATTCAAATATCTTTATAATTCTTTTATTTTTACCTATATAGGCAATTTTATAAACTAGTCTGCTTTTATAATTACAGCTGGTGACTCCAGAATAACAGAACTTGAGGATGACATCATGGAGGATGAAGGTATGTTTGATTTAATAACTTTTTATTTGGTTAATGTTTATAGTGAAAAGTTTAATTATCCATATTTAAATAGTACTGTACATGAAAATTTTAGGCATTAATGGTTAAATGAAGATCATTGCATGATGATAATTCTGTTAATAATTTAGACTGAAGAGTGAAAAATTTAATTGTTCATATTTAAGAATGTAGATATTGCAGGTATTAATAGTTACCATGCATGTGGTCTGTCAGTGGAATTTACTCTCATTTAAAACATTCTGAGTAATGTTCCCACTTTTTGAGTCTTATGATGTGATCTTTGGTTTTGCTTAGTTGTATAGAACAGTAAAATCTAGATCTTGATTGTGAGAGCAGTGGAAATCAATTTCTGTACTGTGTACACTGTAGTCAGTTAATTCCAGTTAATGTTATTTTAGGAGCCTGTTAATTCCATCTAATGTTATTTTATGATTCTTGTTTTTTAAATGTACTTCCACAGCTAGATTGATCCTATTGCTCATGCATAATAATGTAGACCTTGAGGTGAAACACCCATATAAGAGACTAGTTCTATGAAATACTTTTGATATTTTTAATTCACTGATAGAGTATCGCAAGATGAAACACACCCCCAAGTTGATTTAGTAAAGTATCAGTATATTTCTTATATACAGATATATATTTCAGATATAAAAGGTACAGATATAAAAGGGGACTTTGATACATGAAATGATTGCAGTGTTAATTATCATGACTGTCCCGAGGGGAAAGCCTGCAGTGCTATACCTTCAGAAAACAGACTGTTATAGTGTAATGTGTTATGAACTTTTGATGATTCATTCCAATCTGTGGTAATGGCACATAGTACAAAAACAGGAACAAATTAAAAGTGCTCCACCTGGTGGTTGCCTAAAATTTTTGGAAGAGCAGCAATCCCATCCTGCATGTTAGGCTAACATATTTGGCATTTCTCTTTCAAAACTCCTTTGTGTGTTATCAACTTCATTCAGTTTAAGTAAAATATCTTCAATATTAGCAACATTACAACTTTGGTCTTTTTACAAAAAACTTATTAAAACTAAAGCCACAGGGCTCTGTCCATAATTTAGCACATTGAACAAGTGAACTCTTAGGAGTTGCTGCCATAACCAAGTACATACATTACTTTGCTCCTTATATTTAAGAGACTTCACTGAGAGAAAATTTGAAAGAATGAAAATTACTTTTATTGCAGTTGTGATTCATTGACATTATGGTTAATATTTAGGTACAAGCAGAGTGTTTGATATAATTACCATGACACTGTGCTGTGGAAACATTGCATAACTTCTGTCACTGCCATGGATTGAAAATAAGTTTTGATGCTGTTACTTTATTATATTTTTTGTTTAAAGCTTAAATTGAATAATTACATTACAGTATAAGGATATGCAAACTGTATATTGTATCTCTCAAATGGAAATTTCTGATGCTCATCATCTTTAATTGCTTTGCAAGAAGGTCGGATGTGATTGTGTAATTTTATCTTCATTAAAGATTAACTTTTACCTGGGCTGCAGTGAATCCTTGCATCTTAGACAAGGACCGTGGGTCATGCTACAACGATGTGACACGCATATATTATGATGCAGAAGCTTCTGAATGTCGGCAGTTTGTGTATGGGGGGTGTCAGGGAAATAAGAATAACTTCCGAAGCTTCGAGGAATGCGAGGAATTATGTAGAAAGACACCAAGGCCTTCCCTGTCAGGTGTGACTAGTGAGGAGTTTTGAGCCTTTGATTAGTACAGTAATTTTAATGAATGGTGATTTTGTTTTGCAGTTTATTTAAAAATTTAACAGGAGCTGTGATAAAGCAGAGAAATTAACTTTTAAGAAACTTTAGTTCATATTTGAATGATAATGAGATTGAAGAATACTTTCTTATAATGTTATTGTATATTGTTCTTGCATGGTTATGTCCTACATCTGAACTGTCTTGCTTTTGCAGTATCTTCAAAATTCATAGAATTTCATGTCAATTTGTTTTCTGCAATTACTTTATTGTTATAGCTGCATATGTAGCTATATTAGTTGCTAACCAGTGAGAGAATGATTATTCTAACTTTTTTCCTATATTCTTTTTATAGTATTGTAACTCCAAATTTTCCAAAACTTATAACTTTTATACTTGTGTATTCTGAATTAACTGGATCCTAAGTTTCAGTTCAGTGTTTGGCATTTAAGTGGTTTTACGTGTTTATCACATGCTAATTAAAAAACTTCATTGTAGAATGTCAAATAGGTGGCCAAGTGTCTACTGGGCCAAGTAAGCCCCAAAATGTGAAGGTAACAGCTCTCCTGAACTTGGGTCATCCAGGTCGGATGTCATTGCAGGTTGAGTGGTCTCCTCCTAAATGCCCACGAGGCAGCTTGAAGGGTATGGAGATTACCAAGAAGTACTTTAGGTTACACCATTACTTTTTCTTATAAACATGAAAGCATGGTTATTATTTTTTGGAATATTGTAATTTTAACATTACCTTCTTAACGAAAAGGCTTAAATGTTTTTATGTGTAACATACGTAGTTTTATGTTGCGCTTTGTACATCTTATAACCACGGGTGTTTTAAAAGTGTCATTGTTCTAAACCTGATGATATACCTTATTTATCCATTTACACACGGCAGGGTTTTCCGAGTTCTCATACGTCTGTGGCCTATTACACAGGTTATCAAGTGTGGGTTCAGGCGTTAGGCCCAAAAGACAAACCTCACCTGGATAAAAGCAATGCCTCAAAATTCACTGGCCCTCTTATCACACAATTGGCATATGGTGGTCTCTACTTAGACCAGTCATACACCATAGCAGTGGCGGCAGAAAATGAACAAGAACTGGGTGATATTTCCCCTCTGGTTGTCTTCAGTCTGATTCCAAATTGTGAGTCCTATCTTACATGTCGTACAGTAAGTCAGTAGAGTGACTTTCAAATGGCTGTGTTTAGCTAATGCAACATTATTTAATGCAGAATTATTTTAGATGTTCTTTTACTGTCCATCATGAATAAGATTCTTAAACCACAATTTTTCATCTGATTATTGTAATCTTGAAAGCTAACTACAGCAAAATGGAAACACTTGCTTACTGAAGGATACTGGATGATGCTTGCTAAATGAAGGAGGAATGCTTCAAGTATCTGAAATATATTGAAGTATTTTGCATTTGAAGGGAGAATGTGACCTCCAGAACATAGTCATGGAATGATCAGTTTGTTCAAAGTATGTAAAGCATGACAACCTAAATTTGTTCTAGAAGTACTGGCTTGAGATTCAATCATAGTAAATAGGTGCATGCTTGCATATGCAGTGTATAAATATATCCTATTTAACATTCTTTTATGGTATTGAGGTAAGGGGAAAAATCATGAAAATAAAGTGGTTTCTTCAAGTTAATTTAAGCATGTTTCTCAAAGGGAGAGCAATGGATATGTTTACAGGTAGGATGGTGAAGGATCCCAAGGAATTATTTGGAAGTCAAGAGGAAAGGAGAGATGAAATGACCACCTGTTTTGAGGAAAAATGATCAAGCTCAGCGCTTGTAAATCACCAGGACAATTTTGGGGTCTGGAAAAGCTACATGGAAGACATTCCCAAGTGCCTCATAAGAAAACTTAAAAGACCAAAGGAACCCAATTCTCTGCATTCTTATGATAATGTCCCTTGAAGAAAAGCCTGTAGAACCTAAGTGTCTTAAGGATGAAGTGTTTCTTAGGGTGTAGAAGAAATTATGCCAGAGAAACAACCACTCAACTTTAAGGTATTGGACAGGAATAGTCATGATTTCCTCAGGTACTTTTGAAGTCTGAGGGTATCGTGCAGAGAAAGAGACTCCACTGAGGGTTACATGAAAGGGTATCCCTGTTAAGTCACAACGAGTCAATCATTCAAGTATCCATATTCTTGGGATGAGGGAACATGATCTGAGCAATGACATGTTAGACTTTGGAAACTTTAAACATGTATATGCATATTATAAAATGTTTATCTTATGGATAATGCTTTGTATGAATAATAAAGTACAAAATTTGTTTTAATCTCCCTTTGATAGCTGGTAACCCAATCATGTGGTAAGAAAGTTAATTATTGTTAAACTTAAAATATGATTGTAGTAATCATATTTCAAGGTGCTGAATAATTATAGAATACAGTTAGTTTTGCATAATGTATTTTATTTCGTGAATTGTGAATGTGGCTGATGGTCATGAATATTCTTTGCTGCAAAGCTGTGTGATCTGAATTGTTCTCAATGCATGACATTCAGACCAGTAGGACTTTGTAAGTAGCATCCAAATAGATAAGTTGGTATTTTTTATCTGCCTGACTGATTGCCAGTCTTTCAGCAGTCAATATACTTTGGTGTTCATATACTGTAGTAGCTGTTTAATGTAAACCATCTCAAAGGCATTCTTTTAAAGTTAAGCCCTGTAATATTCTTAGTGCTGTGAATTCATATGTCTTCCCTTCTGACCAAAAATGGCTTAACGATTAAAAAGACTTCGGAAATTTCAATCTGTTTGAATGATATTCTTGCTTGCATAGATATCAGTAAGTAACAGTGTAGTTACCTGTAATTTCGTAAACATGAAAAGTGGCTGAAAATCCCAAACTGGAAACAAACACCGGACTGCAAAAGCATCTGAAAATGATTCCATATGGAGTCCAACTACCAGTGATTAAATATCTGTTAAACTTGCATGGCCAAGGCTAAGCATATCAAGTCCAATGACTTGAGTAAGAGCATGAACGAAACTTGCGTCTATGTATACCAGTTTCAGAATGTGCCTGGATTCTCGATATTTTTTTAAATCATTAAAATTTACCTTCTTATTTGCAGATCGCCGCGGTGACCAGTGTCATCTGGGCACAATATCCCTGGAAGTAGGAAAGTCATTGCAGCTGTCCAACTGTGAGATTGATTGCCGATGCATTACTCCACCAGAATTTACCTGCACAATGCTCGATAACTGTGAAGCAGTTACAGAGACACAGTCTTACAAAGGTAGGTAAGGGTTTGCTTACCAAAACAAGGCATTATTGATTTTTACCACTAGAGAAAAATTATGGTTCCAATTTGTAAAAGGAATGCCCAAGAGTATTTATACAGCACATGGTCGTACTTGTAAAGGAAATTCAAGTACATGATGGCTATGATTAAAAAGTATACCCTTTAGCTTTTAGCCTCATATGCTGCCACATGCTGTTGTAATTTTAATGATATAGGTATTATTTAATATTTGATGATTTAATGATACCAGTATCATTTTCTTGTCCAGTGTATTATATGCCTAAGTAAATGAGCTCTCAATCTTTCCTATGTCCTGTGTAACAGTTACAAATACAAGAATTATAATTATTTGGTACTTTAACCATGCCTTTGAGTTGCTATCAGATGATAATTTTTTGTAATTACCCAGCTGAGTATACAGGTAATGGTTGTAGCATTCAGCAGCATCAGTGCATTAGTTTAATTCCATATATTTTACATGGGATAGAAATTTATCTTATTGCAAATGTCTGTGGGGTTTGAACCATTCCCATCCATATGTTTACAGCTCATATTGTGACCTCTGAACTTTGAGATGTTTCCACATAATTTTGTATGGTATGCAAATTACATACTGTACATTGCAGGTCTTTCCTATATACCCAGCCCATACACTTATACTGTATTTGGCTAATTTTAAATATATCTCTATGAATTTCTAAGATACATCATATGTGGTATTACAGTAAATGTTGAACAAAATATAATGAAAGCTCAAGTGATAGCAGTAGCCATATAAGTTTACATATCGTTCTCTTAATTTTGCTCTACTATATTATTAAAACTTAACCATGATAATACAAGTATGTAAAAAATGTCTTATTCTACAGATTGTCCAGAGATAAGCTGTAGTGCAGAATGTACCCCACTAACTGATACTCTGAGTGGCTGTCTAACTTGCTCCTGCAAAAACCAAAGCTTCACTTGTCCTGAACTACAGTGCTCACCTTCATGTGGTACTAGAATTAGTTATGAAACAGGATGTCCAGAATGCAGCTGCCAGTGTCCTGTTGCTGCTGGCCAAACTCCCTGCCCTGACGAATGTACAGTGGTCAGAGATTCTAATGGCTGCCCAGTGTCATGTGAATGTAATCTTGCAGGTTTTGGATTCTCCAGTTTTGATAATTGCACAGAGGATCCTCATTGTCCAGAAAATTGCACTGTTCACAAGGAAGCTGGTTGTGCAAAATGTGAATGCAACTCCAGTCACTTTGGCAATTCTACCAAAATAACTCGTAGACAGGTCCAGTGCTCTCAGAATCCTCCTTGTCCTCAGGATTGTGCAGTAATCAGGCAAATAGACCAAAACACTGGATGTCTTGTATGTATTTGTGATCCCATAAATCCTGGAAACCCCTTCGTTTCCCCACCTCTTCGGCCTCCCAGAACACCGAGACGTTGCCCTTCAGGCCGTCCTCCTTGTCCCCAAGATTGTGCAGTCCGATATGTAATCAACAGAAACACTGGATGTTTGGTGTGCACTTGCATCCGTAATAGTGGGAATCCATTTACTCCTGTAAGACCACCTTATCCAACAAGACAATGTCCTCTTGGTCCAGATGGGCGTCCACCATGTCCACAAGATTGCGCAGTTATACAAACAGTTGACCAAAATACTGGATGTAGGGTTTGTATATGTGACCCTAATGATACTGGAAATCCCCTTGTTCCTGTAAACCCACCACCTCCAAACCCCTTCCAGACTTGCCCTACAGGTCCAGATGGTAACCCACCATGCCCTCAAGACTGTGGAGTTATACAAACAGTTGATAAAAATACTGGATGTAGGGTTTGTATATGTGACCCTAATGATACTGGAAATCCCTTTGGACCTTTAAATCCACCTCCCCCTCCAACTCCACCTCCTACTAGGAGTTGTCCTACAAATCCTGATGGCAAACCACCTTGTCCTCAAGACTGTGGAGTTATACAAACAGTTGATAAAAATACAGGTTGTGCAATATGCATATGTGACCCTAATGATACTGGAAATCCATTTGGACCTTTAAATCCACCTCCCCCTCCAACTAGGAGCTGTCCAACAAATCCTGATGGCAAACCACCCTGTCCTCAAGACTGTGGAGTTATACAGACAGTTGATAAAAATACAGGTTGTGCAATATGCATATGTGACCCTAATGATACTGGATTTGGACCTTTCAATCCACCTCCACCACCACCACCTCCTTCAAGTGGATAATAACTTTATATGTATACCTTGCCCTGCAAGTTACAACTGTAAGAATTGACATGAACGAGAGCTGCAGCATTTGTGAATTTTAATCATTCATTTTAGGAAAAGTTTTATTCTTGAGCCTTTAACTTTGAAGTAGGGTTAGATTTTTACCATTTTGCTTCACAAACTTTGCAGCAATCAGTATTCAACTGACCAAATAGGCTGTGAAATTTAATACATTTGAAACAGTTCAGACAAGTTCATATAAAATTACCTTCTAGACACACTAGACACTGTATGTTACAAAGCAGTACAGATAACAACAGTGAAAGGTAATGTATCCAATTAGTAAGCAGTAAAGGAATGAGCTGCCTTAAATCTAATTATACAAATGCCCTTACAAACAAAAGATCTATCAACTATAAATATTAGGAGAATAAAAGTGAACATTATGTACAAAAGAATAGTTTGCTTCCTTAAACATCTTGTTTGTATGTAACATAAACAGACACCTTTTCTATTCTATAACTCAACAGATATCTAATTCATTCATTCACCTTCCAAAAATTTTCTGTCTTGCTCTCATTTCAGGCTTTGAGATTTAAACATTACCAACTAAAAATGTAAAACTTACAAAAGGACAAATTTCTCTCGATAAGATTATGTGGTCTCGAAATATTCACTTAGAAAACTTAACAGTCCAGAACTATATTTTAGCAATGGTTATATGTTGTCATGGAAGATTTTTTCAAATATGTAAACAATGCAAAACTAATATTTGATACAGTTGATATTTAAACTATTTTGCTCTGTTTTACAGCAAACAATACATGGAAAGGTAGTGATCATACTGTTTCTGTGTCAGGTTGAAATAATTTGCAGCATATAGATTTCTTCATTATTTTCAAACTTTTACTTTCATCTTTGTTGCTCTAAAGCAGCAGTCTCCAAACTTTACAAGATGAGGATAAAGTACTTACTGTATTTCAAACCTTTTCAAGGGGGCAGAAAGTTTTTAAATGAATGACATTTAATTTAATACATAAGTTTGAGTAGATAAATTTTTTGGAATAAAGTATGATTCAAACAAAATAGAAATGTGACATTTTCAGTGGAAAAATGCCATGCTTACACTTTCAAATTCTAAACTCAGTAAAAACTTTAGACATTACCAAAATGCTCCTACAAAATAATGAATGACTTACAAATTTTACAAAATGTAAATTTTTAATTTTTGGTGCGCAATTAGAGACACCCCCAGGAATGGACTTAGTAACAGCAAAGATATTCAAAATTAATCAGGGCCATTAGCAAAGGTCAAAATAAAATAATTTCAGGCTGTGCCTTTCTATACTGTCCTGGCAATTAGTTTTCTAAAAGAAACCAATATATCAGGAAGTTTTACACAAGATCAATAAGAATGATGGAGTGAGCAAACAAAACTGCTCATCATCTGTTTGACCATGTTGATGGGAAAAACCATAAGGAAAAAGTTTTAGTATTTATAAATATTTCAGTTCTGGCAGATGGTATATGGCATGACAGCCAAGTTTGGAGACCCTTGCTCTAAAAGACCTATAAACAGACCATTTTTGGGTTTGAAAATCCTCATAAAAAATGAAATTCATTGGAGCTTTCCTGTTAAACTTCCATTGGCTAGCACACAGCACATGGTTGATATTCAACAAAGTACAAAAGCTGGAATTGTACAAAAAGTTGTTATCCTTACTGAAAATATTTAAATTTGAGGCACTTAGCAACATGTATAATACACATCCAGTACATCCAGATAATATGCAAACCAAAAAATTGTTTTAAATATCCAAAACATTTTTTAAACTATTCTATGTACTTTACTGTAAATATAACTGATGTTAATCATGCAGTAACTGCAAAAGTCGAGAATGAAATACAGCAATGTAAATTTTTATTCATGTGATGTTCATGTAATATCAACTATATTAACCTTTATTTTGCTTATAAAATGTCTATGACAGAATGTTCTCTCATGGAATATATTATATTTTCATAAACTGTACCCACTAAAACCCAAACCCAAAATGTGTTTGATACCAGTTGATATTCTTTTGATCTGTGAAGTGCAATAAAGTTCCAATGTTTGCATTATTTTTATAACCTATATTAATATTTCATTTTAGCACTCAGCAACCAGTTTAGCTACACATAAAAATAAAAAATGAATACCTGCACAACAAAGCATTAAATAACTGTTTTTTCTCAACTGTGAATTTGTATGTCCTCACTATTGTTCACAAAAGACAGGAACCCGCAAAAAAGAAAAGTTATTTTTTTTTACAATGGATTTCTAAACATTTCACAAATAAAACCCTGTTTACACAAGACTAGTTATCACTTCCATGATCCTCTAATGACTGTTATAAGAAAAAAGAAATGCTGATCGTCTCCCTTTTCACCTTCCTCCAACAAAGGAAAAAAACACATACTAACAACGCCTCCAAATGCATGAGAGAATGGTGCTCAGGGCTAAAGTACTACATCTCTTCATCTCACTCTGGCCAATTGAAAGCTTTCCTCCCTGGAAAGGCTGGCACCCTCTGGCTTTCACTAGTTATTAGAACAAGGCCTGGTCAAACAATGATCCCCTATAAAACTTCCATTTATAGCCAGCCTCCTTCCAGGAAAAGTTCAACCAGCCTTCTGGAGGAGACACAAACAACTAAACACCCATACAATTTCGTCCAGACTTTCCATCTCTTGTGGCCTCAAGTTTCACTCTGCCTCCTGAAGATGACTTGGATGTGGGTACACTGTATTCCTGTCTGTTCACTGAAATGCTGGAATGAATGTCACTTATAAAAAAGTGTCTACAGTACTTTTCAAAACTCTCTCCAGGATCCTGTCTTGTCAACAAACTGATAGTCATATCAAGGAGTATGCATCAAGATGATTTCATTTAGCAACTGACCTATTTTCTCCATAAGGCACACCTGTGCTTGGCTTTGTGCCCAAATCACATACTGTATTCCATTCCATTCCATTAAAGAACAGACCCTCCTCATCCTTCCTAGTGGGGAATTAGGAAATACTATGACAGTATAAAGAGTTAAATTTACTGGTCAGTCCAAAAAGGACCAAGAAAACAGTCGGTTGCATATGGCATTTTTTCACCAAAGCTCCCAAATCTCTCATGCCTGTGGCACACCTAGATCTAGATCTCTTGGAACCAGCTTTACTAGGCACAATGACATCTACCTTCAAGACCATTCCATTTCTAAACTAACAGTCCAAAGGCCAATGCTAATAGTGCAACACCAGTACTAAAGGTGTCTGTGCCCATTCTCATTGAAGAACCAGTGCTAATACAAATTACAAATAAAAAAAGGCTAGAAGATAAACTACAGCTGACTCAACAATGATATGTAATAAATCACACATTGGAAGGATTCACACAATAAAATATACTTGGGCAAAATATTTCTCTTACACACTTCCATATTCATGTAAATTATTTGGGAATTGAACAAAATATACTGGCTTCTCTTTAAGCAAAGTTCTGGCAATTATAAACTCTGACAAAATTTACCATTACCTTGCAGGAAGTCCTTGATGTAGCAATCCTTTTTGGATCCTAAGACAAGTATTTTAACAAAAATGCTGGCTTGGCAAACTACTCAGGCTTCCCTAGGCAGGCCTTCTTTGACTTCAGTTACCATACTGTAATGAAAGAATATTTTAGAAAAGCATACCAGAAAATGGAAGTTTACAAATATCATGCCTCAAAATAAAAATGTATAGAAAATTGTAGTCACTTACCTATATACCAGTTTGAAAAGCCAGAAAGAAACTGCAGAATGGAAAAATAAATTCTACTATTAGCAACTTTCTAAAGCTGAAATGGCCATTACATTCCAAAATAAGCATGAGCTGAGGTGCTTTGTAGATTAAAAGTAAAATTCAATCAACCAAGATTGATTTATCTCTTAATTAGACTTACTTTAGTCCACCACAGAGAGTATCTCTTGAAAACATACTCCATTCATCCTTTAACTTAAGTTTGATAGTAAAATATTCTTGCTTATAAAAAGTATATATTTCTTAATCTGTATCTTTTACAATATGTTTATTCTCTTTTGAAGTTTGTTCTAAAACATGGGAATCATTGTGATGTTTCCTCTTCTTCCCCTGGTTTCTTACTCTTTTCTCTTCTTCATGTGTATGGAATAAGCTTGTCTTTGCTCTGGACTTGGGGCCCCAGTTTTTCTCTGGTTTAACCTGAAAGCGAAGAAGCTCTTTACGTCTAGACTCTGGATTAGCATCAGGATGACACTCAAAGTTGATTGTGTGTTCTGAAGCTTTTTCTAAGATCCTCTTGCCTGCCCTATCATCTTTCATTTTTGCTCTGTTGGCTGGATGGATTTTTTCCCATGCTCTTACAATATCCCATATTAACTGAGCTGGTGCATTTGTTTTAATAGAAGCTTTGCAAGTATGAGACATGGAAACATCATAGCCGGCATTAAGGAGTGCAGAGCGAAACTGCACCATTTTACACAGATTAATTCCAGCTACAGCAGCAAGTTTGTCAACTACATAAAAAAGGGGCACATCTGGTAGTTCTTCTTCCATCATCGTCAATGTACCAAACATTCGGCGATAAGTTGTAAAGTCTTCCTCAACCAAGGATGCCTTAAGATTCTTTAAAAATTCTCTATCATGAATGGGTGCAGACCATATAGGACCTGCCATTATATGTTTGTACCCACAATGAGTACAAGACTGTGATACTGATGGCCCATGAGATAGCTGGTACTTGACACTCCTGCCATTGACAAGTATACGTCCTAAAGGTTGCAAGGTGAAGGTTTCACATCCAACACACTGGTACAGCCATGACACCTGAAAGAGAGAATAAACACTGAGCCTAATCTATCCATTATGAAGCAAATCAGTCCACAGTTTTCCAAGGTCAACAATTTCATCACTTCAAGAAAAGAGTACAGCACAGTGCAGTAACATGTATCATATCTTTTGACACTGGAATAGAGTAAACAAATGCAAAGGAGAACTGTGCTTAACCATATGAATTTTATAATGAACCCCTTTACAATCTGAAGGTAAAGAAGCATATCATCAGCATTTAGACCTGAACATCAGGTGAAAGACATCAGATTCCAACATAAAACTGAAACACTACAAAAAAAAAGTTCATTATATCAAAATACTGCTAGCACATCAGTGCCTATTCTCAAAGATATGTTGAGAACCATTAAAATAACTAACATTATATGTTCCACATTGCAAACACAGGTTACTCAAGCTAAATTTTGTTTTTCGGCATCAAACACTATTATCAGCAGATGTTTTAATTAACAAATAAAGACCAATAAACTACACAAATGACAGTGGTGAAAAAGGAAATTTAAAAGCTTAACAACAAACAACATACCTTTGAAAATGTTTCTTTGCATTTTGCCTGGCTGGTAAAAACACGCACCACCACTCTCACATAGAAATCTGCACTCAGTGACAGCAGTGGTACAATATATCTTCCATACCTGTTTGCGTGGGATTCAATGCACTGGAGAACAATTCGTAAGGCCTGTAAATGAAGTTAGTCATATTTTTACTGAAACATTTAACTAACAACTCATTACCTTATTAAATTACTTGAATAAAAAGCCCAAGAAATAATCTGAGATAAGAAAACTAGTTTCCTGTCTGGAAAAATATTATCAACAGGTGTAATTATAAAACACAAAAAGGAATTTTACAGGCGAGATTTGGAAAATGTAATTTTTAAACTCAAAATTAGTTTTCCTATAATAACCATTACTTAACGTACCCATCTCATTGGTCATAAAACATCCCAGACAAAATTCTCCAAAGGTAGAAGAGCAACTTTCACATACATCACTTACATGGCTAGAACAATTGGCTTTAAACTGTTAACCCAGCATGTTCTTCACTTTGTTTTATTTTTGATATTATGAATATAGGGAAGGAAAGACAGAAAATCTGCAAGAAAAGTTAACCTTTTTTTAAATACATTTTCTCCCAACAAAACCTTATAACTTATAACTCCACAATCAAAATATTCGTGGGGAGGAACTAAGCTGTCAAAGCCTCAGGCAGTTGTTGGATTTCTGTTTCATGGCAGGGCAAGGGAGAACAAAAGAATTTGTTGTTTTATATATTATATAAACTTAACTGTATGGCAGCTTAACAGAAACTAAATATACATTGTAGATTTCAGTAAAAGGTAAACAGTAATAATTACAGTACTCAACAGTTTGAGTAAAAGGTACAATTATAATAAATACATTATTCGCATAAATACAGTATGTAGTTATACAACTAATTACACCAAAGTGTAGTTAGCAATCTCACACCTCCCCAAGATGGCAGGTGCAATACAAGGATACCTGGCATCTTAAGGTCCTTATTTAGTATATGATTTCAGGTCCCATCTTATTTTTAAACGCTCTGGTGCCCGTGTCTGCGTCCACTCGTTCAAGCCTTCAAAGCAGAATCTATATCGTGTCATTGGAGATGTTTACAGCAACTGTGCGTCATCACGTCCAACCCCTCAGATTTGCATCAGTACCACTCACCCCAAAGGATCAAGTTCAGTTATGTGGACACCTGACTCTGGAGTGGAGACAACTGTGATAGGACTTGAGAACGCTAAATCTCTTAGAATTCATGAGAGTTCACTGGAGCCGATCATTATGGGTGGTCTCATTGCAGCAGATCGTCGACCTCTCACTAACATGGGTACTTTTGAGGCTTTTTAACTTTGGGGAATCGTGAGTGCGACACCAGTTGTGTCAGTCGTCAAAGGAAGTGAAAGGTGCACTTCTGAGCTGGTTTGATTGTGTAGCACTGGGAATATTACCAGAAAACTTTCAAGCGCCAAATATGATATTTTAATGATAAAATAAAGTTTGTTCATACTTACCTGGCAGATATATATATAGCTGTATTCTCCGAAGTCCGACAGAATTTCAAAACTCACTGCACTGCGCAGTGCTGGGGCAGGTGGTTAGTACCCATTCCCGCTGCTGGGAGGCGGGTATCAGAACCATTCCCATTTTCTATTCAGATTTTCTAACGCCACTGACTCCTGAGGGAGGAGGAGGGGGCAATATGAATATATATATATCTGCCAGGTAAGTATGAACAAACTTTATTTTATCATTAAAATATCATTTTGTTCATGAGACTTACCTTCAGATATATATATAGCTGAATACCACCTTTGGAGGGTAGACACAGCCAAGAATTAGGGAAAAAACCAATTATTGGTAAAATTATTATGGTTCCTTATCTGATAGCGTAGCTGACTGAGTGGTTACTGTCACTCTAGTCTGCTTCTGCTTTACTAGAGACCCCAGCGAGGTAGTGACCTATATAGCTGGCGACTTCTAGATGATCTGTCAACGGGGCGTGACCACAATGTGACTAGATCATAGACCATACAAAGAGAGGACAAAAGAGCATTACTAACCACCTAACCAACACCTAAAGCATTAGTTTGCAAAGGATTGGGAAGACTGCCTCAGTAGTCGACCCAACAACCATAAAAACACAATTAAAAGGGGATAGGATCAGAGTTACCCCCTGTCCCCAAGGTTGCTGAAGCAGCAATGTATGGTCCCAGCGAAAGCAATTTTCGTATGCTACCTAAACATCTTGCCAAGAGTGTGAGGCAAACACCGCATTGACTTCGCCAAAATGTGGCACTAAGAATGTCACTGAGTATCATATTTTCTTGAACGCCATGGAGTAGCAACTGCCCTCACCTCGTGAGCGTTAACTCTCAACAACTTGAAGTTGGAGTGCGTCACAACTAGAGTATACGTCCTTAATGAGCGTCCCTAATGAAGAATGCCAGTGCATTCTTCGACATAAATTTAACTGGTTGCCTCACAGAACACCATAAAATATCCGAGGGACCACACGGTGTCCTGTGTTCTTTTAAGGTAGTACTTGAGAGCTCTAACTGGACATAGAACTCCCTCAGGTTCCTGTCCAATAAGGTCTGCTAAACCTTTAATTTCAAAGTGTCTAGGCCAAGGGTTAGAAGACCTATCATTCTTAGCCAAGAACTTAGGGCTTAAAGGATAGACAGCATTGTGTTCCTTGAAGCCCACATGACGGCCTCGAACTTCGCTCACTCTCTTCGCGCCGCCAGAGCCGCGAGGAATGCCGTTTCGAGTAACATCCTTAAGAGATGCAGAGTGGAGGCTCAAAAGGACTAAACATCAAAAACTTGAGCACTACGTCAAGTTCCAAGCAGAGGAATTAGCTGAGGAACCTTGGACGTATTGAAAGAGCTCGTAAGATCGTGGAGGTCCTTATTGTCAGACAAATCTAATCCTCTGTGTCTGAATACAATCGAAAGCATGCTCCGATAACACTTGATAGTCGGAACTGCTATATCGAGTTTTCTCTTAAGTAAAGGAGAAAATCCACCCAACCTGGCTCACAGTGATAGAGGAAGAGGAAAAGCCCTTCTTTCACACAACCTTTGAAGGTTGCTCACTTACGCTAGAAATATCCTTTAGATGAAGAACTTCTGGCTCTAGCGATGGCCCGTGCCACCTGGCCAGAAAAACCCCTTCGCTCTGACCAAGTTTCGATAGTCTGAAAGCAGTCAGGTTCAGAGCGGGGAGATTCAAAGATATCTCGTGAAGTGGGTTTGTATGAGCAGGTCTGCTCTCATAGGAAGGGTCCTCGGGCGTCTACCAACCAGAAGAGAAACTCCGAGAACCAGTGGTTCAAAGGCCAAAACGATGGGGATGAGAGTCATCCTCGTCCCTTGTGAGGCCGCGAACTTGCGTATGACTTCTCCCAGAATTTAGAACGGGGAAAAGGCGTAAACATCTATTCCGTCAATCCCAGGGAAGAGCAACTATCGCAGAACTGCCCCAGGGTCAGTACAGATGAGCTTTATAGAGGAGCCTCGCTGTTCTTGAGGTCGTGAAAATATCCACAAGATGGCGACCCCAAAATTTCCAAAAATCTTGGCAAACCTCCTGATGAAGGGTCCATTCCTTCGGCAGGAGTTGATGGCGCCAACAGAGCAGGTCTGCTCGAACATTTTCGACCCCTGCAACAAAACTTGTGAGAATCGAAATGTTGCGAGCATAGGCTCAAAGAATAATCTCTCTTGCAAGGCTGAACAGGGAACAAGTAGTATTGTCCGAGTTTGCTAGAACTACACGATTGCAAACTTGGACCTCGAAAAATGGAGAGCTAAAGATAGCCGCAAATCTTTGAAGTCGATGTGCCAGGACACCTGTTCCTCTCTCCGGGTTCCTAACACTTCCTCTCCCTCTAGTGTTGCCCCCCAACCTGTTGACGACCCGTCGGAAAAACAACACTAGGTTGGGGTTCAGAAGCTTGAGGGAGATCCCTTTCTGCAATTTCGTTGGATCGAGCCACCACCACAGATCTCTTTATATAAGGAAGAATTCTCAATTCCTCTTTCAAGTCTTCCTTGCTTTGCCAGTTCTCCAACAAAAAGAACTGAAGAGGCCTGAGATGCAGACTCCCCAGAAAACAAACTTCTCCAGCGAGGAAATGGTCCCCAGCAGACTCATTCCTTCCCCCACCTAGCATGTTTCCTTTTCCAAGAAGGCCGAGACTTTTTCGTACATAGAAGTTGCCGTTCTTGCGACGGAGACGCTATAAAACTGAATACATCTGAATTCCCAGACACAATGGACAGTGAGGGGATCAGCTGCGACTTCTCCACAGACCAGAAGTCCCAGGGACTTCACGAGTTGCAGAGTCAACTGAAGGTCCTCCAGATACCTTAACCGGCGGACGCTCGAATCAACCAGTCGTCCAAGTAGAGTGAGATCCTGGCGTGCGACAGGTGCAACTGCATCGCAACGTTTTTCATGAGGCGTGTAAACACCCTCGGAGCAAAATGTGACGCCAACAGCATCTGGTGTTCCCAGGCGGTCACCCATCAAGTACTGACCAGACCGCGTTGCTTAACTGATCGGACGAGAAGCGGTGTTTTCAACGTGGTATGGTCGTTGTGCAGAGTCCAAAGCAGAGAGCCCTGAACTGGTACGTCTAGTCCCCAAGACAACCTGAGATACTTCATCGAGCGTGGATGAATTGGGGCGTGAAGATAAGTATCTTGGAGATCCAAAGATACCATCCAATCCCGGGATGAAGGGCTCCTAGTATTGACTGCGGGTCTCCATCTTGAACTTTTCCTTCGGACCAAGTTGTTCGACCTGTTGACGTCAAGACGGGTCTCCAGCCTACAGAAAGTTTTGGGACTAGAAACAATCTGTAGTAAAATCCCGGGAACACCGAGTCAAGACCTGTTCCACTGCTCTCGCTCAAACATCTGTTCGAGCAGGTCAAACAATTTTCTGTTTGACAGGAAGGCAGTTGGGAAACAAAAAACAAAGGAGGAGGAGACAGGAAGGGAATCAAGTAACCTCTCTCTAACAGTAGGAGGGACCAAACGTCTGCCCCTCACTCTTTCCAGGCTTGTGCAAAATGAAGCCTGGTTGCAAAGGGAGTCTGGAGATGAAAGGAGTCACTTGCTACCTCTCTTGGAAGTGACATTCCTTCGGGAAAAAACTCTCTCTCGTGGTGCGGGTCTCGTGTTGCTTCCCATGGAAGCCCCTTTGTTAGGCAAATATTTAGCTTTCGTTTACTTTTTGTATCATTGAGATCGGTGCAATCGTTATGAAGGAGATGCAGTTTGAATGTCGATAACTTTAGTTTTGAGAAAAACGATATTTTTTGCTTCTCTGTGTATTTATTTGCTTGCTGTTACACAGTTTGATGTTTTTATGACATAATGAAAAGCCAAAAAATAGACCTGCAAAGTAATATAACTTCGCTAAATGAAGCTAAATGAAGCGAGTGTCAAAACACGGCTCAGGTTGGGCAGCGCGACGTTTTACTTAGTCAAGCTCTGAGCTGCTACTGACTGACTGCCACTGACTGCCCTGCGGCATTCCTGTCTTTCGCTGATGCGTACTAGGTCCACAGGTTGCCATAGATCGCATTAGATATTATTATTTCATAGCTAAAAGGAAATTACCACCGATATACTGACAATATCATTACATTATACGAAAAATGTAATTTGACTATGATAGGGTTACTGTTTTGTTTATAACTCTAACTGTATGGCGAACTTTTAAATAAAACTTTCTGAGAAGATAGTCAGGATATGTATGATGCCATATATAAAATATCCCAGAAAATTTGATTTCGATTTTTAGTCAAGCGCTCCCCTTAAGACAAAGACAACTGCGAAGGTGGAGAGAGGCGAAGGTTGAAAAGTCTCAGGAAACAGATCCTTAAGAAAAAGCCAGAGTCTGATAATCAGAGGAAGAAGAAGACGAAAGAAGTTTCTCTTCATACAAAAGCTGTGACGAAAGAGGATGTTCTTCCGCGGCTGGCGGGTCTTGGTGAGTGGTGAAAGTAGTTCGATTCGCCGATCGTGGCGGGGAACTCCCGCGAACGAAGTCGTCAACTAGGTGCATATAGTAAACATAAAAATGTGGAACACTTCACGATTAGCGTGTCATCCTTGCGCAGGGGCCATGCTAATCTTCTCTGTATCGTTCAATTTTAGTATATGTACTGCGAAGCAAGTACTGGCTAAATTAAGAAGGACATCAGATGTTAGGCGGGTAGTTGTGCGACATGATGAACAACTGGGCGGCGTCAACACAAGACTTGAAGCTATCTGGCGGCGGCGCGGCGTCATGGCGTGGCGCGCGAGAGGCTCCGTGGCAAGTACTAGAAGAGAGTCACAGCGTGGCGCGCGCGGCGTCATGGCTAAGCGCGCGCCCGGCGTCAAGGTGAGGCGCGCGTCAAGCGTGAAAAGCGCCACGAAGAGCAAGACGCGCTCCTGGCGCGAGACAAGAGAAAAAGCCAACACCTCAACTCGGGAAGACGAATAAAAGCCACTAAACACTCTCTCTAGACGACAGACGAAAGCCCCAAAGCATCTAGCAGACGAGGAAGATGAAGCAGGAGACGAAGGTGAAAGTCTGTACCTCTTAACAGGCAGATTCGAATCTTGAAAGGTTCATGAGCATCCAGCTGTTGTTGCAAACCCAACAAAATCTTACGCGTTGGAGAAGCAACTCTCTCGGGAGAAGGGCTGAACCTGAGAGAAGGAAAAGGTCGAGAGGCGTATACTTCCTTCCACAGGGAAGAAGCTCTAGCCCTCGCCTTAGTGCGACAGGGGGTCGAGTAAGCGTCATCATTCGAAAAACACTTTATTCTCTTCTGCAGAGGAATATCCACGCAACTTTCGGGGAAGAGCACAAACGTCTAGAGGAAGAGGGCGTGAAGCGTCCTCTCCTCTAAGCTTCTCTTAAGAGGGCGAGAGTCAACCGAGCTCCAACCCCGAGGTGGGGAGGGGGCGTGTCGGAGGGCGAGAAGCAATCCTTCAGGATGCGTGCCTGAGCACGATCCCTGGCAGCCTGGGTAGCGTCATCAGGACCTGCCGAAGGACACCAGACCGGTGGGAAGCCCCGTAACCCTCATGCGACTTTAAACATGCCCCCTCCCTGGTCCTGGGAGTTCGACAGAGGTCCAGGCCTAGAGGCATTATAGGGCCGATCTGGCGCCCCCTCCACAACACTAGGGGCACTAGCACTAACACTATGCGTTTGAATTGCATTCACTTAAGTTTCAAGAGCACGCATTGACTCCACACGAGCCAGGAATTACCTTCTGCAGCAACAAACTACAGGGTTAGTACTAAAATTTACTACAGGGTTACTAGTAGGAGAAAACCTGACTGTCCATCTAAGGATGCACTCTAGGAGGAAGATTTCCTCAGCCTATCACGCTCAATTTAAGCATATAGGCTTCATATTCTTCCACTCACCCTCAGACAATCCCACACATTCATTACCGATTATCATAGAGCATTGAACACCCTTACATATCATACATAAAAAGAGTGAGGAACTATCAAAGTCTTGATAGCCTCACCTTACATTCACCAAGCTACAGACTCAATAGCTAGAGGTAAGACATCTTAATTATAAGAAAAGTCAAAAGCAAAATCAAAAACGGTCCACAAAGAGCGTATGCCAAGTCACAGATCCAGTTGAATACCAAAAAACAACCAAAATACTTAAGTGACAACAAATTTCGAAATCCAAATGACAACAGGTGTTGACAGTCCGGCGACAGAGAAAATCTGAATAGAAAATGGGAATGGTTCCTGATACCCGCCTCCCAGCGGCGGGAATGGGTACTAACCACCTGCCCGGCCACTGCGTGTGCCGCGATTTTGAAATTCTGTCGGACTTCGGAGAATACAGCTATATATATATCTGGCAGGTAAGTCTCATGAACAAAACAGCATGTTACATGTTCAGTGTCGCAACCACATATAGCATCGAAAACCAGGAAGGTTTTGGAGCCACAAGTGACTTCTAACACACAGGATGTTGTGCAATCTGCAAGTGCCAGCAGTTTGATGTCTGTACCAGTGGCATTGCCAAGATGGCCACACAGCAGAGACCCTACAGAAGCAGAGCGTGCAGAACATGCAGCTTCCATCATTTCTGCTTATCCTCATGTATTTGATGCTTCAGCTACTCTAAGGGAAATGCAGGGGAGGTCTATGAGGATTCAGCTGTCAGCAGATGCACATCCTTTTGCAGTGACCGCACCACGCACCATTCCGTATTGTTGGAGATTGGATATTAAAGCTCAGCTAGATGACTTGCTTGCTAAGGATATCATTGGTGAGGTTGATTACCCCACCGAATGGTGTCATCCGATTTTGTGCAATCTGCAAGTGCCAGCAGTTTGATGTCTGTACCAGTGGCATTGCCACGATGGCCACACAGCAGAGACCCTACAGAAGCAGAGCGTGCAGAACATGCAGCTTCCATCATTTCTGCTTATCCTCATGTATTTGATGCTTCAGCTACTCTAAGGGAAATGCAGGGAGGTCCTATGAGGATTCAGCTGTCAGAAGATGCACATCCTTTTGCAGTGACCGCACCACGCACCATTCCGTATTGTTGGAGATTGGATATTAAAGCTCAGCTAGATGACTTGCTTGCTAAGGATATCATTGGTGAGGTTGATTACCCCACCGAATGGTGTCATCCGATTTTGTGCAATCTGCAAGTGCCAGCAGTTTGATGTCTGTACCAGTGGCATTGCCACGATGGCCACACAGCAGAGACCCTACAGAAGCAGAGCGTGCAGAACATGCAGCTTCCATCATTTCTGCTTATCCTCATGTATTTGATGCTTCAGCTACTCTAAGGGAAATGCAGGGAGGTCCTATGAGGATTCAGCTGTCAGCAGATGCACATCCTTTTGCAGTGACCGCACCACGCACCATTCCGTATTGTTGGAGATTGGATATTAAAGCTCAGCTAGATGACTTGCTTGCTAAGGATATCATTGGTGAGGTTGATTACCCCACCGAATGGTGTCATCCGATTTTGTGCAATCTGCAAGTGCCAGCAGTTTGATGTCTGTACCAGTGGCATTGCCACGATGGCCACACAGCAGAGACCCTACAGAAGCAGGCGTGCAGAACATGCAGCTTCCATCATTTCTGCTTATCCTCATGTATTTGATGCTTCAGCTACTCTAAAGGAAATGCAGGGAGGTCCTATGAGGATTCAGCTGTCAGCAGATGCACATCCTTTTGCAGTGACCGCACCACACGCACCATTCCGTATTGTTGGAGATTGGATATTAAAGCTCAGCTAGATGACTTGCTTGCTAAGGATATCATTGGTGAGGTTGATTACCCCCACCGAATGGTGTCATCCGATTTTATGCAATCTGCAAGTGCCAGCAGTTTGATGTCTGTACCAGTGGCATTGCCACGATGGCCACACAGCAGAGACCCTACAGAAGCAGAGCGTGCAGAACATGCAGCTTCCATCATTTCTGCTTATCCTCATGTATTTGATGCTTCAGCTACTCTAAGGGAAATGCAGGAGGTCTATGAGGATTCAGCTGTCAGCAGATGCATCCTTTTGCAGTGACCGCACCACGCACCATTCCGTATTGTTGGAGATTGGATATTAAAGCTCAGCTAGATGACTTGCTTGCTAAGGATATCATTGGTGAGGTTGATTACCCCACCGAATGGTGTCATCCGATGGTCCCTATTGCAAAGAAGATGGGTGGTGTGCGGTTGTGTGTGGACCTTACAAGACTTAACTGCTACGTGCGCAGACCTACATATCCAGTTCGATCCCCTCACGATGCTATATCGTCTATGGATGCTGGAGCCAGGTGGTTCACTACTTTGGATGCGAAGATGGGATACTTCCAAATCAAAATTGCTGAAGAAGATCAGGATCTTACTTGCTTCATCACACCTTGGGGACGTTACAAATTCAAACGAGCTGTAATGGGGCTTGTATCATCTGGAGATGAGTACAATCGTCGAGAGAGATCAAGCTTTGGGAGATATTCCACGCACTGTCAAAATTGTTGATGATATTTTGGTGTATGATTCTAGTTACCGTGACCACTTAGCCCATGTGATCACACTTGTGCAAAAATGTGACAAATTTGGAGTAACCTTAAATCTTGATAAAATTTTCTTTGCTCAACCTAATGTTGAATTTTGTGGTTACAGTATAAATCATGAAGGTTATAGTGTGGATTCTCGGAAGGTGAGAGCTATAGCTGAATTTCCAAAGCCACAAAATATCACTGATCTCAGGTCATTCATGGGTTTAACCAATCAGCTTGGGGCTTTTCTTCTGCGATTGCAGCTGCTGCACAGCCACTCAGGGACCTGCTTAAACCTCGGAATGAGTGGTGCTGGACCCCTCAGCATGACGTGGCTTTCAGAAAACTAAAGAAGCACTCATAGCTCCTCCTGTTTTAGCTCATTTTGATGCATCTTTACCTACTATGCTTCAAACTGACGCATCAAGTTGCATGGTATGGGGTTTGTTTTGCTGCAACAACATGGAGAGCTTGGAAACTCATCCAGTGTGGATCCAGGTTTCTAACGGATCGCGGAAACTAGGTATGCCGTAATTGAGGTTGAGATGGCTGCTGTACTTTGGGCAGTGAGGAAATGCAGTGTTTACTTGGCTGGTTTGCCTTATTTTGACCAGGTAGTAGACCATCGACCACTTATTCCTATTCTCAATTCAAAACTTCTTGGAGAAATAGAATCCTTGACTGCAGCATATGAGAATGAAACTCTGCAGATTTACTTTTGCTGCACGGTGGCAAAGTGGGAAATGTCACAGCATGCAGGATGCACTCTCTCGTTCACCAGTTAAGAGCCTTGCTGAGGACAATGATGTGCTGGATGATGCAGATCCATTGCATGCTGCTGTTGTATTGTCTTTATTAGCTACTTGTGAGGAGGGCATAAGGTTAGCACCTCTACGGGACCAGGCGCTGGATAAGATTCGTGATGCTTCTGCACATGATGGTGAATATCTGTCATTCACGAGATGTAATAATGAAAGGATTTCAGATCATAAGCATAGCTTACCAGAAGAGTTGCGAGCATACTGGGGAATTCGGGACATGCTGGCCGTGGATGATGGTTTGATAGTTTATGGACCTAGACTTCTCATACCTGCTTGCCCGCCTGCGTGTGAAAACTTTGCAGTGTCTACATGATGCTCACCAAGGAGTGGACCGCACCAGCGTCGAGCACGCCAGGCGGTGTACTGGGCCAGGGATTGACAGGGACGTTGAGAATACAGTGAAGTCTTGTTCTCGTTGCCGAGAGCTGTTACCAGGTCAGCAGAATGAGCCTTTGATGCAGGAAGACTTGCCAAGTCGAGTATTTGAGTCTGTGTCTGGTGATTATTTTCATGTCACTGGCAAGACATTTCTTGTGTGCGTTGATCGCCTATCAGGTTGGCCATATGTATCTTCGTGCAATGGATCAACTTCTGCAGCTCAACTAGTTAGTTTGTTGAGGCCAATATTTTCAGACACAGGTGTGCCTGTAGTACTGAAAACAGATGGAGGACCGCGGTTAAGCTTCATCAACATTGCGGCATTTCCTTGCTCGATGGGGTGGAACACCAGCGTGACATTGCCCTATAATCCAAAAGCAAATGGTCATGCGAAGCTACCGTGAAGATTATCAAGAAGTTGATTTTGTGACCACAAGAAATGGCAAGCTGGATGAGGATGAGTTCGCACAAGGGCTTCTTGAGCTCAGGAATACTCCACGGGCGGACGGTAGATCTCCAGCGCAAATCTTGTTTGGACATCCTTTGCGTTCCAAGATTCCGGCTCATCATCGTTCATTTGCAAAAGAATGGCAACGTACAGCTGACGAATGTGACATAAAGACTAAGGATTTTTCAATATGTTAAAGTTTGAATTAACAAGAGCATTTTCTCCCATTACTCTATATCCTACGGGTCAGGGAGCTATGACAGAAACAGGATTAAAACACTTAACACATTCATGTAGGTCCAAAGGGTGTACATGCAGTAAGACTACCTTTTTCTTCTTCTGTCTGATACACAAAAGACTGGTGATCCTTGGACATCACATTAACAATATTAGCCATGTATGTGATTAATAGGGTTGTGATGAGAAACCTTTGTTTTTCATAGATAAATACTTAAAGCTATAGGAAGCATTGATCAAATAACTCAAGTATTAAGAAGAATTATAAATTCCTAAATCATACAAGATAACTTGAAATTATAAATATAAGCATCCAACAGATATTGTTACTCATTCAACAAACAATTCAGTATATTGTATATAAATTCCTGTAACCATGATATTCTATCAAAGTACAAAAATGAGATCTGTTAATCATATAATGCACATAAAATGTATTCCAGTTACGTTTCATTATACATGCATCCATAATATTCAAAGGTATTGTACTCACAATTTCATGGCAGGCTTTGCTTTTAATTGAAACTGCCCCATACTTTGTGTATGAGGTTTCTGGAGAATTGCCACAAAGCACAGCCATGTCTGTACAAGTCACGAGTAAGATTCCTCCATCAGTTACACACTGCACAGCGCCATCCAGAAAGATGTGTGGGGAACCATACGGATCTAAGTCTATTGCATGAAACCTTTTGCTTGGCTCTCGGTTTTCATACATCAACATGCTGAAATGTAAAGGATTTATTATTTGATGGAACTGCAAAACAGAATTTTTTTCTGAAAACTAACATCTCGTATACCAAAGCACTACATTAACAGTAAGACTGAATGTCTTCTTTCTTGAGCAACCTGCTTGAAAACCCATCTGATCTAAATCTTCTGTGATGTCCTTTTTCCTAGGTATTCTTGGCTTTCATCTTCATCTTTGCCTTGATACTTCCACAACTACTTTTCTGATTAGCAGTCCTTACCCTTTCTCATCAAAAGTCAAAACAACCTCTACGTTTAAAATATCAAGACTCTTTTTCAGTTTTGCATCAAATACTCTTTTATCTAAATTTTTAAATAGCAGACAGCATTGAAATTCAATAAATTTTTTTCGCTGTATCAAGTAAAAACAACAGAAGTGGCCTCTAAAAGTTCTTTTTTTACAAGGTTTATTCAGCTAAAATAAAAATGAAATAATCTTCCATGATTCTGATGGAGTTCATAAAATAACTTTTTCCAATTTGGGGTCTGTTGGGTTACCAAAAAAAAAAAAAAAAAAACTATGCATGCCAAGACCTTCTAATTTCATTATGTTGCTGATGGAACATGCCTATATGTAATAACTACAGTACAAAACTATACGTTCCTATAAATCTACTTATTCCAGATGGTACTGGTATATAGTGTGCACAATTCCTTTTCAGGAAGAAACTAGAGTACATACCTGGCATCTTTGTGACTTGGGATGACAACACCCTCAACCTCATTATGTTTAATGTTGCGCTTCATACACTCGATAGCTTGCCTTGAAATATCGTTTGCAACAACTTCTTTGACACCTCCAATTTCACGTGCATAACGAATTGACCTTAGTCCAGATGCAGCTAAACCTTCTAATATCGAATACCACCTTGATGTTCACTGGCAAATTGTCGTAAGACTGCAACACTGTAAAGGTAAAAATATAGTGAAAATATTTCAATAAATGCTAATTAAAACAAAGAGTTCATGACCCCTCAGTTAAGGTGCTCTACCCAGTATACAATACTAGAACAAAGCAATACTGATTGTAGAGTTTCTCTGGACCACAGCTGCATTTCTTTCTGCCTTTCGCTAATCATCTGTTTCCCTATCTGTCCTACTCATTCTACTCTGTCTTGCTCCCATTTTCATTCCTCATTTAAAAACGAAGGTCACGCAGGCTAGCATTATAAGTCCATGAAAGTAACTAGGAGGACTGATTACTCATTACATTTCTAATATCTTCACAATTATTTTCTTGTTTAACCCCCCTCTGAGATTCGAGTAGGGGAGTTCCAAAAATCTGTCAATGGCAAATCACACTTGGATGGCTCATGTACATAGCAACATTTTCTAATTTTGCTGCTCACATAAATTTTATCTTCCATGCCATGAAGCTGGACATGGTGCTTTTATAATCTGAATACCTGTCCTTTATTGTAGTATGTTAAAAAATTGAAAGCAACAAAAATAAAAAGTAGAGATTACATGTTCAATGTGGCTAGAAATTTTATGTGGTAATTTGAGGTCATCTGAATCACAACAGTTGGGAATAAAATATCACTGGGTTTTCAAAAGGTTAATAACCTGACCTAACAAAAACCCTTATCAATTTCGTGCTGAACAATAATTTGGCTAATAGCTCTTGGACACAGAGAAACATAGTTTACTAAAATCCTTTTCATGGACTACAAACAAATATAACCAATCCTCAACACAGAAACCTGGAAACAAGATGGCTTAAAATTTTGGATATAATTAGAAATGTAAAAAAAAAAAAAAAAAAAAAAAAATGACAAGATTCATATGACCACCTTCGAACCCACATTCAATGTTCAAACCAAGACAATGTACAATATACACGATTTTACACCTTTCATTTTTTATTAGTAAATATCAGCCTAAATAAAACCTATAAATTTTATCAGCACATAGAATTACCAATGCCAAATAGGTTTATTTTTGCTAATATGTAGAAAACTGATGAAATAAATCACATTTTTCCCGTCCTTTCTCATTTTCTTTTCTTAAACCTACTTTGGGATATTATCTGATTCCCAGTCCATAGCAACTAAAGTACTGCAATAAAAGATAAATACAAAAAAATTGGTGTCTCACTTACCTTAAATCTCTATTGAATTCTTGGACTGGGTTGTAAAAGACGTCGTGAGTAGAAGGAAACAATACTTCAGCTTTCCCTTCACTTACTGAGGTATAAGGAGTTGTGTCAATTTGAATTCCACAGTCATTTACCTCAGTTTTTTCTTTCTGAACGTCACTCTCTGCATTACACTGTACATCATTCGTTTCCATGGCCATACTCCTTGACCATAATGGTGGTGATAGAAGTCTCAGATACCTGAAAGCGACAGTATTTGAAATTAGGAGAGCCGTTTTCTTTGAGTCTGGTATTGTGCACAAAAATAGTCTGTAATGCATAACTAAAGTTATCTGATTTTCTATACAATTTCTTTATTATAAGAACTACAAAGAATGATGGAAAGATGTTCAGCAAATTAGACTTACGATCCACATGCAAACGAGCTTAGCTCTATAGCAGTACAGTAGAAGGAATTTTAAACAATGGTACAGTAAATAAAGGCACAGTAGGAGTACTCTAGATAATAAGTTTCTAATACTTGTATCTTTTTTAAAACAATCAGTGGTAGTACAGAAATAATGTGACCAGATTATTTTTCTGTAAAAAAGCGGGACATTTCATATATATATATATATATATATATATATATATATATATATATATATAAGAAATCAAAAATCAATCCAAACCATTTCATTTAACTTCATTGGGTATCGTAGCAGTCGGAGAAGACGATAGAAGTTACCAGCTAGTGAAATGGCAAAATTAAACAAAATATCAGCACTATTCCAATAAAATGGGGACAGTTTTGTTTTTGTAGCACGAAACAGCGGAACAAATGTGAAAAAAGCGGGACAAAACTCACAAAAGTATAAAAAAGCGGGACATTTTGCTAACTTTAAAAAAAGCGGGACTCTGGTCACATTATACAGAAACCTAATGTGTTACAAGGCCACTTTAACATTAAATATGCCTCTAGTTCTGTGAGGATCATAGAGCCTTCCCTTAAAAATTCCAAGGTGAATGGTGACGTCATAAAACAGTAAGCTTGGGATGTCTAAATTGAACCCATGTCTGTTGTGAAAGATTTCTATATTAAACTGATTAAAATAACATTTCAAAATATAAAAAATAATTTCATTATCTTTGAAAAACGAAATATACCAGTATTCACAAAACTTTCTTCACTTATCATGAAATTAGAAAATATGAAAACCAGTACTGTATAATACGTTAAGGAACTGATGGAAAATCTCTACAACTCAGTATGGGGTTTAACCTAAAATATCAGTTATTGTGACCTGGCGCAAGATGTTGCACTACAACATGTGAATCAAATTACTAATGCCTCATACAAAGCCTACACACAGCTAAGCACCCACCACAGGGACGAGGAGAATGCATCCTGGGGCCTACAAGTGTTCCAATGTGGAAAATAGAAAGAAGTCAGTAACAGGATATGAGGAAATGAAATGTGTCGACTAGTTGTGTACCTCCTGATCTCAAGGTAAGGAGTAAGCTCTCCACAATAGCAAAGAGATGGGGTTGGCGGCCATGCCGAGATTATTTAAAAATGCCTTTCTGTGATTCTACCTATAAAGGGTATAACTACAGACTGCTATCACAGCATGCTTCCCGCCATTGCTGACCGGAATATTAACCACTTTTAATTCACATTTATGTCTACATCTTTTGTTTAATTTTGTGTTATTTCTCATCTTGTAGACCGAATGCAGAATAAGAGGTCAGGGCTACTGTGGCCCCAACATGGATTTCTGTAGCAGGTATTTCTGAGGGAATTTGGCCTAACCAGACTTAACCTTTACCTAACCTAACCTTGGATGCTATGCCCTAACCTAGACAGTGGAGGCCTGGACCCTCCCCAAGCAAGTCGTGACCCCTCACTCTGCTGTCCACCAGAGCCTTTAGGTTGGGTTAGGTTGCATTCCATGCCTTTCCTTGCTATTCTTTCACTTTGTTTATTATTATTATTATTATTATTATTATTATTATTATTATTATGTTGCTTTCTGACTTGTGTACCCCAAAAACTGTTGGATGGAGAAATTTTTGGAGAGCCCTATGGGAGGGTTGGAGAACACAAAAACAAATGAGTGTTTTACACCAACATTAATTGTCGGAAATGTACAAAACACAAAATAATCCGTCGTAAAAATATACGAATTGCATCAAAATAAGTTAACATACCCTAAGCTACACTCAGGCTGACCTGTCATACGGTCTGTTATAAACGTCTAAGCTACCGGTGTAGTTTACGTACACAAATACATTAACTTGTTTATCTTGGGTCTATACATAAAAGCACATGTTTTTTTTTTGGAAATAAACTTACTATAAAAGTACCTGGAAAGCGTAAAATATAGTAATTTACAGAACAATTAACATCACCTGGTCGTGGGGAATAAAATCCGCATGAAGTACTTCCTTGAAACAAAATATCACAGTTCCGCGCATCATAATCTTGTCAATTTTAACTAAATTCTTTGAACTTTTATGCCTGTAAAAGTCTTTGATAAAGTGCTTATATATCTTAAATGTTCTTTGATATCTATTTCACTCATATCATTTGACCCAGCTCGAATTAGGCTATTTAATTGAGTAAAAACACACACAGCATTTAAGATAACATTGACTGTCATTCACATCTAATAAGATTTAAGGTCAAAGCCTAAGAATCATTATTGAAAGGTTAACAGTAAATCACTACATTTTAGCCAAATCTCTTTGTCATTTACATAATTTTAATTACATTTTCTTGGAGACATTAACATGGTATACAAAATGTAGAACTGTGAATGCGTGTTATATTTACTTACAAGGGATATTGTCTCTAGAACGGCTCACGTTGGTTGTGCCTATGACAACGAAAAAAAAGGACGTTGACGATAAAACAATATACTGTCAGTTCATGGTCTGAACTTAATAACTACAGGTACAACAATACCCGATTTCGAGCCTCCAAAATGAAATGAAGAGTAACTAATAACTTTTGTTTTCTCATTGTTTTGAAATAAACAGTTTAACAAATTAGAACATAACTGCAGTTATTTTCTTCCAGTAGATAACTCCAGCTCGAAAAGACGTGAAATAAGAGCCGATTTTATTACCAGAGACAATAATGAATATCAATTTCTACAAAGTGGAAAATAACAGAGAAAAATAATAATAATGGGAGACTATGTAAGTTTTCTAATGATAGCTGCATTAAACATAAAATCACAAAATACACAAGATCAAGAAATAATGACATAACTTCCACAATTCAAAAATTTAAACTGCTGCTATAAGCATGTTCTTAAAAGATATAGAAATGAATATAAAAGCAGATATCAAAGAATGTAGAGACAGTGGAAATATGCTAGTATTATAGGGATAAAAAAAAATGTCCTTTTGGAAACAAAATAAGGGGCTGAAAGTATAAACATAGTGTAGAAAGGCTAGGCAACCAGTGAACCTATACAGGAAACAAACAACTAAAGAATATGAGCCTCCAGGGAGAAAGAAACCAGTTAGAGAGAAGAGAAGAAGAAAATAGCAGAGGAAGAAAAATAGAACGTGGGGTTTTTTTTTAGAAGAACGAGTGATGAACTTCATGAGCACCATAGCCAAGAACACTTTATCAAGCCGCAAAAGGGAAGAATAGGTTTCAAAACCACCATATGGCATGGGTCTGACGATGTGAAAGAGCTCTTGATGAGAATGGAACAACAGAGAGAAGTAAATGTAGCAGGTAGTAAGAAGAAAAATAGCAATAAATAAACAAAACGTGGAATATATAAGAATAGCCATGAAAATAAAGGACGTCACCAACCCAGAAAGCAACGGCATCAGTTAAAAAGTAATAGTAACGTAAAAGGGAGGAGTAATAAAAGTAAATAAATTCGAAATATTAAAGGCCTGTCCACACTAGGAAACATTGTTTGGAAACAAAGTTTGCAAACTGTTTGCAAAAAGTTTGGAAACAGTTTGCAAACAGTTTGGAAATTGTTTGGAAACAAAGTTTGCAAACAGTTTGGAAACAGTTTAGAAACACTTTTTACCGTATATTTGTTTCCCATCCAGAATGGAAAACATTTAGTGTTTCTGTGTGTGTTTATGTGTATATACACATGTATAATGTACACACACACATATATGTACGTATGTATTTATACGTGTATATGTATGTGTATATATAATTACATAAATACACATAAACATTCATACTTATACATATGTATATATGTATATGTACATATACATACACGCCAGAAGCTAGTCAGCATGACACGCTCCTTTCCCTAAAAACTTCCTCACCCGTCTCTTTTTCTCTCTCTCTGATCCCTCCTTGAGTGCATTAAAACTGCCATGTAAAATACAGAGGCTACTGCACCAGCAGGCATCCTCACGACAACTGAGGTCTGGACAGGAAACATTGTTTGCAAACAGTTTCCAAGCTGTTTGGAAACGGTTTCCAAACTGTTTACAAACAATTTCCAAGAAACTGTTTTCAAACAGTTTGCAAACTTTGTTTCCAAACAATGTTTCCTAGTGTGGACAGGCCTTAAGTAACATCTGGGAGGTTAAGGGGTACGGTGCTAAATTAAATGAAAAACTCTTAAATGATATATATATATATATATATATATATATATATATATATATATATATATATATATATATATATATATATATATAATGTAAAGTGAAGATAAAATTGAGCAAAATTGTAATAAATATATATATAATGTAAAAGTAAAAATAAGTGTGTAAAATTGTATTCAAGGGAATAAAGCTTCGCACCTCATGAGAATCGTAGTGTGCCCGCAACTGTGTTTGTGGAGTGAGCGCTTAGGAACCAGGAACCAGGTGTGGAATATATGTAGGCATAATGTGACAAACGGAAACTCATGTGAGGCAGTTACAACAACAGGAACTGAGAAGAAGGAAGTGTTGATAGCAACACTGGAGGAGAGAGGAAAAATAGCTTTGTAGATAAGAGGTGAAAAAGAAATCCATGAAACCCTTGGGCTCAAACAGACAAGACAAAAATAAAGATAAATAAGCACACAATACAAGAAGTGGCAAGATTAGTAATAGAAGCAGTGGGAAGCATAAATGTAAGTACAGTAAAAGATAGTGCTGTCATGGTAGGTTATAGCTAATGAACCAGATGCGAGGTAGCTAGGAAGCGGAGAACAATAAGACAGGTAGTGAAACTAAGATTTTAAGAATTTTCAATAAATTTCCACGGAATTTAAATCTAAAACGCTCCTGAGGAATATATATATATATATATATATATATATATATATATATATATATATATATATATATATATATATATATATATATATGTATGTGTGTGTGTGTGTGTCTCTCGTTGTAAAAAGTAAAAAAAAAAACTGGCAAGAGAAATTAGGACTATACTTACAATACATTAAAGAACAAAGATCGCCAATACTACTAGTGCCTACAACACAACTAGAATAATACTAGTAATAACGATGATTATGAAAAGAGAATTCCTGGAGCATATAACCTCTACAAGTATAAAAATAAGAAAAAACGCAAAATCTCGGATTCCATAATAGAAGAAGCTATTCCTTAGTTACAAAAAGGAAAACTTTTTTGTCTCAGATATTTTTAAATCACAGTAATCTATAAGCCAATTTCTGGGATGTTCACAGTAGTTTGATACCAAGTAAATTTTACAGTGGCCCTAAAATACTGTGTATGTACAAATGCCGTGTAAACGTATATTAAACGCACTATATCTCAATGGTACGCTTTGGTATATTTTACGAAAAGTATAATTCGTCCATCCACGGACACTTAACCGATTCCCAAAGATCGTATGGCCGCTGGTGACCTACATAGTACATTTCAGATCTTTATTCTTCTTCTTCTTCTCAGTCTACTAGCTGAGTCATTTTTCACTGCCAGCAAAAGTATATCACATCTGCTATGGTGTAGGAGATGGTCAGTCTGTCTACTCGAAGCAAACGGAAAACGCCACCAGGGGGCTTAGATTTGGTACTGCTTACATTTTTAAAAGTCACGGCGGTTTAACGGTCGGTTTAGGGAGGATGGGGGGAAGGGAGAAATGACTTCTGCATCTTTTTTTTTTTTTTTGTTTGGGTAGAGATTGTGTATGGTTAAAAATAGGCTGCCAGCTGTTCAAATAGTCTCTCAGAATCATTCTTCTTTCTTGACAGAAAATGGGAAGAAATCTATTTTCACGTTGATGGTTGTGTTCACGAAGTCATTATTTGATTTCAGGAACGTGTGGAAAGTTACTACGGCTATTTTCCAGTACATGATGCTGATGTTGGCAGTAAAAATTAGTGCAGGGTGGTGTGCATAACGAATGAAATAACATTAGTAATGCATATTCATTAAATAAATTGTTGCCTATTACAGGATAAAGCTTTATGTGAGTTTTAGATCTTCAGTCTTCGCTGTGATGCTTGAGAACTCTTCAACTGCCAAGCATATTTCAACTTTTAACAATGAATTTCTATTAACTAAGAAAAGACACTCACTCTATCAACAGCAGCTTTAGAAGTTTATAATAAAATGGCTTTTCATGGTCTTTTCGTATACTTTTCTTATCATTTTAATTCTCCCAAATCCCCACTGACCCGATTCTGAAAAGCTTTAATGATGATATGGTGGAAACTGAGTCCCCCTTGAAAATTCTCAAATACATTAATGCAGTAAAACCGATCCCATGTTTTTGGGCGCCTTCTCTTAATTTTTCATTTCCTTACTGTAATTCTTTCAAGACTAGAATCAATACAAATTTATTGCCTAATTAAAGAAGCCTTCTACTGAATTTGATTACTGAAGCTCTGAGAAGCTCCATGAAGAAAAAATAGCCTGTTTTTTTTTTTTTAATAAACTCATGCACTAATTTGTGGGGGTGTACATGTTTGTTGATTTGTAAACGTGGTTTTAGTTAATTTTAATTCAACACTCGTCTTAAGTTTTGATATGTGTATATCTCTTAAAAATTTATCTTACAAAATGTGGAATACCGTTTTACTACAACAACTCTAGTTTCTGTTTGATTTCGCCTTGCTTTCAGCCAACGCTGTGCATTTTGGTGTTATCGATAACAAATGTATATTAAAAAGAAAATAAGAAGAAGAAATCGCTGTATCTTCTCAAACAACAGCAGTCTGGTATAAACGAAAAAATGTATCACACTTTCATCGTAATCTCTGAATATCTGACAAAAAATATTAGCCGCAATAATGTAGAATCCGTTCTTGCGTCACTTTTGCAAGAGAATTGAATAGAAATTAAAAAAAAAAAGAAAGAAAGAGAAAACGAAAATGTTTTGTACAATATTACAAAGAAGCTAAGGATTCTAAAGTAGGAAAAAATGAATGCAAGAGGAATTGTGGTTTTAAAATTACGGACGTAAGGAAGATAAAATCCAGATGCCGTGTGTTCGACCTACCAGCTCACACCTACGAAGTATCTCCGACATACGAGAAACATAACCAGCTGATAAGGAACTGGGTGCTCTAGATAGGTTTATTAATCGCCTAGAACTTCAGTACCATCATTTTCGCACAGTTACGAGGAGAGAAAAGGAAGTGCATATATCCATTTTGTTGGGATCTGAGAGAGGGAGAGAGATTTGCTCAGCTGTCACTATGGCTTTGCCGTAGGTGAGCAAACAACAGCGCTCTTGGTAAAGTTACCTATGGTAACGTTTGGTTTGGTGGTGATCAAGAACACTCAGTGATCTCGGAACTATAGTGCTATAGTACTAGTTTGTTTCAGTCACACTCTGTACTCCGGTTTTAAATTCTGGGATATGATTTCAAGTATACATATTACACTTTTGACTGCTGAAAGACGGGCGAATCTCCTGTGGAGAAAACTTCTACATCCCGATTCATGTACTCACAAAAAGGTTTAATCTTGATTTTTTTTTCTTATCCTCCAGCATTGTACCTGCATGTGTCATTTTTATGACTTTTCATCAATCAATTCACAAAATACTTAGGTCAGCGCTAGAAACCAATCAAATAACATCATTAATAAAAGATATTATTATTATTATTATTATTATTATTATTATTATTATTATTATTATTATTATTATTATTATTATTATTAAGAAGATGGACCCTTTTCATATCGGAACAAGCCCACCACAGGGGCCACTGACTTGAAATTCAAGCTCTCAAAGAATATGGCGTTCATTTTAAAGAGGTAACAAAAGGCGATACGAAATACAGAAGGAAGAGATCAGTTATTATAAAAGAAAAAATAAATCAACAAATTAATAAATATATATCACACAGGATGTTAATAAATATATACAAACACAGGATGTCCACATAACATTTTTTCATCGAGTTCAAAATAATCGATTCGAGATGTGTTTCCTGCATTTTGTCTCTCTCCCATTAAAAGTTATTCCATTTGAACTATTCAGGATCTTTCAATCGACAAACACGATAGATTTCAACATCTGGCATCACATTTTTTTCGCAGCGACTATGCTACATCATTCCATGACGACGCAGTTATTAAATGCAAATATGGAACGCCATAAGTACGACAAATCAACACGTTAAAAGTATTTACTATAAACATAACAAAAATTGTTTAGGTAACATTCTCTACATTTCCAGCAGCGAAGATGCAACGCATACCCTACAACAAGTCTCCTATTACCTTAATAATTTACTTACAATTTTTTCTATTGCTTTAATAATCTGTTAATTTAAACGTTTTCTTCTCTAATAACTGATCACTTCTTTCCGTTTTTCCTTATAACCTTCAGTTACTTCTTGCAAATGAAAATCATATTCTTTGGAAGCTCGAATTTCAAGCCAGTGGCCACTGTGGTGGCCTTGTTCCATACGAATAGGGTTCATCTAATAATAATAATAATAATAATAATAATAATAATAATAATAATAATAATAATAATAATAATAATAATAATAATCCACAGTTATATAAATGAACTATTTATATCCAAGATTCATTTATATAATACGGGTTTTATTACATAACAGTATGTCACGACATAGTGAATTTCTTAGCAATAATAATAATAATAATAATAATAATAATAATAATAATAATAATAATACGGAGTCAATTAAATACTGATACAGTTCATAGCTGTTTAGATGAAGGCATTTCATAGGGAATATTACAGTCATTATTTCTGATAATTTCGTTAATAATCTTTCACTGGGCGAATGATTTCATGAGAATTATCTTCTCTCAATTGAATTTTTTCCAAGGTGCGGTCTAACGATAACGGTTCCCAAGCTACCGTAGCGAAGTTATCGGATATCTGGTAATGAAATAATAAATCAAAACAGAAATAGAGAAACGGACTTTGCAATGTTGGCTGGGTTTTTCCCAGAGAGGTAATGAGACAATTTGCCAGGCGGAGAGATTTTGGGATTTTGCGTTCTGAAGGAAATGTTCGCTGCGAAAAGATTTGGTGGAATCGTAAAATATAGTCTTTCTCGATGACTGGAGGGCTATCTAATTTTGTGTTATATATATATATATATATATATATATATATATATATATATATATATATATATATATATATATATATAATTTTATATATTGAATAGTTGAATATAAGCGTAAATGCAGCACTAATAATTTTTGTATATATATATATATATATATATATATATATATATATATATATATATATATATATATATATATATATATATGTACATATACAAATATAAAATAAAAATATATATATATAAAATAGACGCCTGTAGATAATTTTTTATATCTTACACCTAATAATTCCAGCTTTATCCAGGTATCGCAATAAAACATTCCATTATTTAAAAAAAAAACAGTTCACTGTGAGACCGGATCTGCATGTGATAGCCACCCCTTTCAATAGGTCACACAAAATTAATCCTATCAATTGACAAATTTTATCTTTTCCCAGGTACGTTATGATTAAAAAAAAAAAGAATCTAACCCCTTCCAAAGGGGGATTACCTGAAACCGTGACAGATTAACTTAACACAATACTCAAAAAAGAAAAATTAAACCCCCAACAGCCCCTAACAGAATAGAGCAAATAGCTCTGGGCTAGAGCGCCCGCCATCTGTCGGTCGATACGTGAACCTCCTTTGAGATCTTTACATCCCTTCCCTGGATCACAAAGGTCGTTTTACGGTACGCATCTGTAGTCTAGACTAAAACTGGCGTATGAAGTTTGCGTATTTCCGTGTTTACGAATGAATGAATGTCTGAAGCGGGTGCAGTGTTTAGATAGTGGTCTTCAACTGGAAACGAAGTCTAAATATTTCTCGTAGACACAAGGCATAGGAATTCACATGGGCTAAGTCTTAAGTCTATAAGGCCATTTACTCGCTGACACGTTTCCTCACAATAGAATACCCATTAGCAAAACTAACAAAAAAGCACATAAAGATAGACATACACACATAAAAATTAATAACATTCAGAGAAACTAAAACAAGTGGCTGGTGCTTTGTGCTACAGTCACTCAAATTTATACGCATGCGCGTCAATAATACCGCCGAGAGTGGCTGGATCTCTTGAGCGGAATTCAGTAAAATCCAAAAGCTGTTGGTAGCACTAAATGAGATAATATACAGTGCCGTAACGGCCATTAATGATTCCACTGCCAATAGTCTTCTCAAGTGACACTGACAGTTTTCCTTAATTTTTGAAGCCTACTTAGGTCTATTTAGGTGTACTGTACGTTTTCATCGACACTAGTGCTCCTCTAAACCATTATCAGCAGTATTAACAATAATAATAATAATATGCTCAAAGGCTGGTGACACCAATCAATGGACCACTACGCTAACGGCGACAGTAAGAGAGAGTCGTATCATTCATTAATAAAAAATTTGAAATGTCATAACTATTCCATGGCCGAGTGATTGTCCGTTATGAGGGAGGAAAGTCACGTGATCTTTCATATCTCGCTGATATCTCTATTAACGTCCGTAAAAGCTTCGAATTAAAGTTATAACTAAGGCAGTTTATGAAGTAACTGGACATCAAACGAAATATTACATGACAAAACTGTACGTCGTTCTGTATAAATGAAAATTCTCTCTCTCTCTTTCTCTCTCTGCTCTCTCTCTACTCTCTCTCTCCCATTCACCTCTCTCTCTCAAACTCTCTCTGCATCTGTTTTTTTTCATATCTACCTATGTCTATATAATAAATTCCCATTCATCTATATATATATATATACTTCTAAGCGATGTCAGGCAGGGCAGCCGATCGAGACCACAGGTCTACCCAAAGCCAAATCAAAAAGTCCTTCAAAGAAGGCATCTCTCTTACCCCATACAAAAATGGGAATAAAAGCACGTTAAAAGAAAAAGAAGAAAAAAAGAATATATATATATATATATATATATATATATATATATATATATATATATATATATATATATATATATATATATATATAGTATAGTATCTCTCTCTCTCCCCAGACATATCTATAGGCAGCCCTGAATCAACTTTCCACAAATCAAACAACTCCCATTCCAAAGCCCCTATAGACTAACAGTGGTATCCCATTTCCGCGCCAACTGAAGCACAAACGCAAGAAGAAGCCTTCACGCACCGTGTTCAAACACACTGACAGTGGCACGAGAAGAGGATGGCTTCAACACCTGATTTCTCGAGTAGAATTCTCTTAGGCATGACTTGCATGGCTGACCAGAAATCAACAAAACGTGCCTTCGGGTGTTTGAAAGGCACTGGTAGTACTAGTGGAATACGAGACGTGCCTTCAGATATTAGTATACTGGTTAGATTGGGTGGCGGTATCGTTACTTAGTGGAATACGACGAACTTCCAGCTTTATTTTATTGGGTGGGGGGGTTGGCAGACGGTTAGGAGCCGTTATCGACTGAGAAATTCTTCTGTTCATATGTCAATATCGCTCACGTGTTGAAAAACAGAAGACAAACACCGCATAATTGTGGTTCGTGTGTGCCTTTTGCTAACGTGTAACTCGCGATACTGAGATATAATCTTCTTGTCAATTTTTAAAAAATTCTCCCTTTCTTTTTCGAAATTCTTAAATCTTCAAGACATTCCTCCCTTCTCAGATGAAAATATGATAAAAGAATTTCACAATATAAATGTAATATCCACGATACCCTCTTAACTTCTCGAATTCGTCACACTTTTTGGATGCGCTTGTTACTACAAAGCCTTAGGTCCATATGCACGAAATATGAAGTAAATTCTGATGCCGGGTAGCAGGATTCGAACCCACATCCCAAGTACCAGCACGAGGTCACGTTGCTGACCTGACCACGAGAAGGTCTATTGCCGCTCATACATACAAAAACCTGTCGAATTCAGATATATTTATCAGAGTTGAAATAGACCCAACTTGACCATCGTAGCCAAGTGGGCAATCGTTTTTATGGCTTTTTAGGCTGAAATGAATATATAGAATCTACTGGTCACTTCACTTTTTACCAGATAAGTGTGCAATTATAATTGTGATGGCCACAGTACCCTCTTAGATTCTATATATACACTGATAATGTCTACTTTATCCACAGACTGGAACGTATCGGCATTTAATGAAAATATTACTTTCTGGAGAGCAGTGTTTTCCATATCTAACTTTATTAGACTTAGTCCCCGCCCCCCCCCCCCCTCTCTCTCTCTCTCTCTCTCTCTCTCTCTCTCTCTCTCTCTCTCTCTCTCTCTCTCTCCTCACACTTAAAAATCCAATTTATCAAGTTCTATTCTCTCCTACAGACCTGTCAACAAGCTTTGCAAATAATTGTCTCGTGCAAGACCGTTAGGATTATACCGATTCTCGTGTCAATTGTCTTCTGTTGATTTACTCATCCCGTTATAAATTGTTCTTCAAAGCTATGACAATAGAAGATATATTTCATGCTTCTTTATAAGATGGTCCATTCTCCGTTTTCTTACATGGAGGTTAACCCATTTGGAAGCTGTTTTCTTCAGTTTGGAGAGAGAAAATAACGAGAATATCCACCAGTATATTAATATATTATATATTCCTAAGATTAATTAGTGAATCATGGATGAACCCCTTGTACAGGAAACACCCAGAACATTAGCTACTACATATACAGAAGGCTCGTCAACAGTGCATCAAACTCCCTCCTACACATAAATTAACATTAAACCTTCCTCTTTAAATTCCATCCATCATCCACACTTCACTCTCATAAAGGAGAGCTGGCTTAACAATCCCTTCATGTGTTACAGCCTAGGCTTTGAATTCAAGATCCGCACTTCTCTTTCATAAAGGAAAGCTGGCTTAACAATCCCTTCATATGTTCTAACCTATATTTTGAATTCATGATCCGCACTTCACTCTCATAAAGGAAAGCTGGCTTAACAATCCCTTCATGTGTTCCAACCTAGGCTTTGAAATCAAGATCCACACTTCACTCTCATAAAGGAGAGTTGGCTCAACAATTCCTTCATTTGTTCCAATCTAGGCTCTGTTTTCTATTTTCTCTCATATATGTGAATATCTTAAGTGATTCAAAAATTCCAAAGAAACTGTTTATTAATTATAATCCTTATTATTATTATTATTTTTAAATTCAAAATTTTGTTAGTAATTTAAGCCAAACTCACTTTACATCCACCTAGGTCACGCGCAGCCAACCATAGTCTGTTAACTACCACATACATCATTCACTGATAAGGTCAGAAGAAGCTCGTTCTGCCTTTTCTGCAAATAAAACGCAGGCCTTGTTCCTAATGAGAAGAGTGTCACAACCACTACATCATGATGATCCTCTATATGTATGTATGTATATACATACACACACACATATATATATTATATATATATATATATTATATATATATATATATATATATATATATATATATATATATATATATATATATATATATATATATAGATAAGAGAGAGAGAGAGAGAGAGAGAGAGAGAGAGAGAGAGAGAGAGAGAGAGAGAGAGAGAGAGAAGCGCAATTTGCCTTTTGACAATTTTCGAATGCGTGCTAATATGCTATAAATGCCTTGGGATGCTCAGATCCACACAAAAATAAGTAAATATATAAGTAACTTACGCATTGGTGTCAGTCTTTCATGTTACTTCGTCATCTAGGGTCAAATTTGCTAAGAAAAGCGTAAAAAATACTGAATTATAAGTCTTTTCTATGCTCTGATATTATTCTGTGTATTTTGTAAGAAGTGATATTGTAAAATAGACAAAGTGAGAAGACAAAATATAGGAAACAGGTCGAAATTTATCACTTTCCTCTACAACACGACCGAAGATTTTTGATAAGTGTTGAATTATTAGTCTTTTTTATATTCAGATATTGTTCTGTGTTTTTTTAGAGAAATAATATCGTAAAATATACATAAATCAGAAAATAAAACACAGAATACAGCTAATTCTAGAAAATGACCGGAAATTTCACGAGGATTTCAATTTAAAGTTCCACCCAGCAGCCTGAGTAAACAAAACTCCCTTCTTGCTCATTCAACCGCGCGCCACTATAGGCTAGGCGGCTCGCCGCAGCATCCTCTTTCGTACTGTTTAACAGCCACCAGTAGATGACTTACTATCCCAGTTCTTTTCAAGAGTAGACCGTTAGCGAGTTGGTGCTGTGTGTGTGTGTGTGTGTGTGTGTGTTTGAGTGTACCTTAGGGGCACTCATGGGCAAGGTTTAAGAAAAAAATCTACCGTGGCCTCAAAATCCTGGCACATATGTGCAGTTGAGAGTGGACAGGCTACTTTCTTTTTCAGGGGGAACTTCGGGGAATGTGTGTGGCGTTACGTTTGCTCATTTTGGCCGTTAAATTAACTTAACTTTATTCTCTCGATAATGTCAGTGTTGAAATAAGCTCGGAGCTTTTTAACGTTACCTGTGAAGTATTGAGGTTGCTTTTCAAGTTTTAAAGATGCTGTAGGATCGGTTAGCTCGTAGGGGTTGAAGACGAGAATTTTCGTTTTCGAAACTAAATTTAAAACGAGATTACGAATAAAAAATAAAAATCGTTCAACATAACTGGACTCTTTTTTATATGCCACTAAATTTATCTAAATCAACACTGATGCTTTCTAAATCTCTGAAAGTTATTTTTTAAATTTTTTTGAGGGGGGGCAAATTTGAAAAATCTCAGTCGTTCTGTAATTTCAGTTTTAATTTTCGTCCCTTTGATCTTTACTGGAATTAATGATAATAATAATAATAATAATAATAATAATAATAATAATAATAATAATAATAATAATAATAATGATAATAAACAATATAATAATAATAATAATAATAATAATAATAATAATAATAATATTTCTGGGAAAAAATCACATACAAAAAAGTGTTTGTTATTTTAGAGACTATTATTTTTTTTTTTACAGTACACGGGCCTTTTTTTTTTTTATCCCAACTAAGTTTCCTCAGTATAAAATTTATAAAATATATAACAAAAAAATTAGGTCTACTTCAGGGCTTTCGGTCAAGGCAAGTTATCTCACAGTATTAAATATCGTTTTATACTTAATAACATTTTTTTTCATTCATTCTTCACCTGTCTGTCAACTTGTGACAATTGTCATATGTCTGTTTTAAAAAATGTAATAATAATTTCTACGTATTTTACTGTGATACCATCATGTTATAAGTTTATAACAGCATATGACAGATGAGGTTGTATGTACGTATACACGCATGCGCACAGCTCAATTACAACCAGCCGTCAGTCACTCGTCAACCAATTTCCGTAAAAAATTTCGAACTGTATCTTCCTTGTCTAAGAACACTCAGGTTCATATAATATTAAAAGATACTACTCCTTCAATGTATGCATGTAAATTAGTTATGGATTTATGCCAAATGGCCAGTTATCACACTACG
>NC_089767.1:34977008-35109508 GCF_040412425.1 Macrobrachium rosenbergii
CTAGGGTTGATTGACAGACTGTTAGGTACAAGATTTTCGCACTAATGTAATCGGGAGTTCCTTACATTTTTAAGATGACGAGCATCCGGCAGTTTTTTTTGGGTGGGGCGGGTTAATAAGTATCATCATGATTTTGGAAATTTCATAGCTGGCCAATTTGTAAGACCTCGTTTTAAATCGTACAAGAAGCTTAGATCAATAACGCGTAAGATTCACGTATAAAACTTGTAAAACTTAGATATTTATTGGTAAGTTATTAAACTTGAGCATTATATATACATATATACATTATACACATATATACAGTATATTGTTAAGTTATCAAGCTTGTGCATTATATATATATACATTATACAAAAATATATACAGTATTATACAGTACATTATTGGTAAGTTATTAAACTTGTGCATTATATATACATATATATTATACACATATATATATGTAAATTATTAAACTTTATTATATATATATATACATATATACTGTGTGTGTATGTCTGTGTATATTTATATATAAAACTAAGCATGCAGTGATAAACATGAAAAAAAAAAAAAACAATCTTCTGTTGAAAAATGTAACTGAAGTTGGTAATGAGATTGAGCGGTGGGTGGTGACACCCCCCTCCCCATATCCCCACATTCTCTCTCTCTCTCTCTCTCTCTCTCTCTCTCTCTCTCTCTCTCTCTCTCTCTCTCTGCGCAAAAATGCGTAAAATGGACGAGAATACTTGGGTTGACTCCAATTTTTTTTTCTTGCAATATATTTCCAAAATGTATAAAAATAGGCGTCCAATCTATCTAGAACTTTACGCGTTTTGTGCAGATATAACGCAATCTATTTCTTTAATACAGCCAAGGCGACTATTTACGATAATCCATCACATTTACTGTAAGAATCCCCATTAGAATATGGCTTTATTCAACCATAAACGCTATAACAAAAGGTAAACAACACCACTTCAACCTGCTCTTATGTAGAACACATTTCTAGTGTGGCGTTCGTCATCGTACAGCTAGCCAGCGAACAGTGAAATCACCCCAAGCAAGCGTAGTAATCATTTTGGACTGGTACCTTGTCAGTGATCAAGCAGAAAGTACTGTGCATTATTGAGATTTGAGTGAACAATCCTCAGAGGCTATATTATTCTTGTTATTGCTATAGCTGTTCAAATGACTGTGCATTAAAGTCTGTTATAGTCTTATTTTGCGCAAATGGAACCTCAGAAGGTCCATTTGCAATGCATTCCTACTCCCAAGAAAATCTTGTGTCTTAATAATTTACTTACATTTTTATATCTGCAATGCATTACTACTCCCAAGAAAATCTTGTCTTACTAATTTACTTACATTTTTATATATCTATCTATTTTTCTTTTCTTTTCTAATAAATGATTTTTTCTTTCTGTGTTTCCTATTACCTTCTGTTGCTTCTTTCAAATGAACACCTTCATATTCTTTGGAAGCTTGAGTTTCAATCAGTGGCCCTTGTGGTGGGCTTGTTCCATATGAATAGGGTTCATCCTCTGAATAATAATAATAATAATAATAATAATAATAATAATAATAATAATAATAATATAATAATAATAATATGGGTAGCAGGCCCTCTTTCAAACATATAATAATAATAATAATAATAATAATAATAATAATAATAATAATAATAATAATAATAGATTCACAATTTCGTTAAAAACAATCTGTGTAATAAAAATCCAACAAATATATAGTAAATATATTCCTATGTAAAGTAATGTATTTACTACATATGTAATTGTGGATTTTTATTACACAATAAATAATAATATGTTTGAACAACGTTTAAACAATCGATTATTAAATACTCACTATAGAAACTCAACAGCAATATAACTCAAACATTATTCCGTCTACACGAGTAGTTTCGAAGACGTCATAAGGCAACAATGATAAACAATGAAACTATTTCATATCAGTCAATAATTTAACTTCAATTTCAATGATAAATATTTGAAAGATGGGTCACTTCTGATCTCTATTGCTCTCCCTTGCTTTCATTTATTTGAAATAATCAAACTTTTCTCGACTTTCTAATTATTTGTCATTACTTTTCCCCACAGTATATTCTTGCGTGCTTCTCTTAACTTTACAAAGCATTAAGAAAGTTACAAAGAAAGAACATTAGCACACTTACCCCTCTCTCTCTCTCTCTCTCTCTCAGTTCCTGACCTCCGGGAGAAAGATTACATCCCAGTTCAAATTAAGCAGGTCGATTATCGAGCATATCTGAAAATAAACAAATAAACAATAATAAAATCATATATAAATTACTCTAGGATTAAATAAAAAAAATATTGTTAATTTGAAAGCTAATCTCTATGACTTACTATCATAATTAGCATTATTAGATAATTAACAGTCCCTTGAATTGACCTGCACACTTCCACATAAAAAAATCTACCAACTGGGAAAAAATATAATGTGCCGGTAAAACAAATAATAAATAATTAAATATAAAGATAAAAGCGAGATGGCGTTACTGGAACGTCATCATAATTATAAAGAAAAACGATAAATTATGAGAAGTCAAGAGGAATGTATTTATGTATCAATGTTTATCTTCATTTTTGGGAATATTTATGCCATGGAAATTTGTCAGTCAGTTTTTCAAATTTATAACATGTTACATTCCCCATATCATATACTTCACAAAATACCAACTACCTACAACTACTCCGCATATTATATACTTCACAAAAGACTAACTATCTACATCTATAACTGTTATTTTTCCCGTTGTTAGAATGTACTCTTCTTGTGTTAGATAACGGGATTCGACAGACAACGCTGGCAACTACTGTATCATGATCAGTCACTCAACGTGAACTTGTAAAAAAAAAAGGCATGGTTTCAGGTTCCTAATAATACGCTATATATCTAAATATATATAAATACGTATGTCAGCACATATATAAGAAGTAGCCATTGACATAGTAAGTGAGTAAAGAGTTCGGTGTCCTATTAATAAGCTATTTCAATATATATCAATACGTGTGTCAGCAAATATGTAAGCAAGCCGCCATTGAAACGGGTAAAAAATGCGCCGAAGTGTCTTCGACGCAATCGAGTTTTCTGTACAGCCGCTACAGCATATAATCAAGGCCACCGAAAACAGATCTATCTTTCGGTGGTCTCGGTGTAATGCTGTATGAGCCGCGGCCCATGAAAATAAACCACGGCCCGTGGTGGCCTATCCTATATCGTTGCCAGAAGCATGATTATGGCTAACTTCAACATTAAATAAAATAAAAACTAAAGAGGCTAGAGGGCTGCAATTTGGTATGTTTGATGATTGGAGGGTGGGTGATCAACATACCAATTTGCAGCCCTCTAGCCTCAGTAGTTTTTAAGATCTGAGGGCGGACAGAATAAAGTGCGGAAAGAATGAAGTGCAGAAGGACAAAGTCGGCACAATAGTTTTCTTTAACAGAAAGCCAAAAATGGCGAGAAATATAAACGTTATGTAATATTTAAAGTCTTCACAACTGTGGGGGAAAAAAAATCACCATCATTATGACGTGTTAACTTCCTCGTTGCAAGGTGAGAAGCAGTTTGTCAAAGCGGCAAATGGTCCTTGTCATTTTAATTTTCCTGCTCATAATTTTAAGGGGAAAATGTCTGCAATTATGACAGCATGAAATGTCATATATCATGCAGCTGTCTTAGGTCTGACATAAGTCTTTTTAGTTACAGGTAGAGAATAAAATTGCGATTATGACAGCATGAAATGTCATATATCATGCAGCTGTCGTAGGTTTGGTTTAAGAATTTTGTGAAGCTGCATAAGGTGAGTAGGAAATCATTCTTAAACGATAATAAAAACGTTATGATGTAATGGCCAAATTGCAAAAAAAACAGAAGAAATACATATCATTAAACACTAACATAGTCACCAAAAAGTGCAGTTCTTTAAAAGTGACAAAAGCGACGCCTGCGCATTCAGCCTCATGTTGACAGAGCAAATACGGGTATTGTGCGACAGTCTGCAACCGCACCGCAAATGGCCCCTTTACGACATCAACTGCGACGTGCAACCGTTCATAATTAACTCTTGTTTTGAGCCGTTCCACTATCGAGGAACCCATAAATCTTCGGCGGTCTTCATTTTCGGTAAAGTTCCACTATCGGTCACCGATACGGGGCAAGGGTTCGGATAAACGGGAGGCGTAGAGGGAGGTACAGCTGTTTGTCCAATTTTAGGCTTGAAGTAGTACTAGTGGTAGCAGTAGTGATAACAGATTCACCTTTGAAACGGCTCTCCATTTAGATGCTATTTGTCAAATTTAGGTGAGTAGTTGTAGCAGAAATGGTGGTGGTAGAGAATACCCCTGAAACGGCTACCCATACAGCTTTTTTTTGTCAAATTTAATCGAATAGTATTACTAGCAGTCGTAATAATGGTCGAGATTCCCATTTGCAACGGCTCCCCGTATAGGACTGTTATTTGTCAGATCTAATCGAGTAATAGTACTAGCAGTAGTAATAGTACTGGTCATGGTTCGCCTTAGGAACGGCTCCCCCACGGAGCTCGTCTTGACGTTGACAACAAAGCAGAAGCCGCGTCTGTCACTTTACGGCGGCGGCGTGCCACAAGGCGGGAAACTTCCCGTTATGATGACATGCAGTAAGGTACTTACTGAATTCGTCTCTCCGCTGCCTTCTCTCCGTAAACCTCCCGCTTACTATAGGCGTGAGGAGATGATAATGAGTCAGTCGTCTTGAGTGTCTTCCGTAACACACTGGACAGTTCACAGTGGCCGAATGTTACGGGTTTGACTCGATATACAACACTGGGCTAATAGCCGATCGTTAATCTTCACCGGCCATCTTTATGTTTCCAACGCAGATCATACGCGACTGTATGGGCTTCAGTTTTACAGCCTATAGTAGAATTATTATTATTATTATTATTATTGCTGCATCAGTATAGCTCAATTTGTAATATAGTTTCTCAATTTTTCTTATGAATCCCTTTTTTGCAAGGGAAAGAAATTTTTGTAATAAATTGAATTCTGCTGATACAGCCACAATTTTTAAATAAACACGTTTACAAGTCTCCTTCTTATTATTATTATTATTATTCAGAATGCACAAACATTCTTACATAAAAACCCTATCAGACAATAAAACTTTCATACTGAAAAGGTCTTAGTCCTAGAGAAACCGACAATAGAAAAATTAAATAGATTCAATAAATAAAAATTAATGAAAAATTAAGTGGCAGGGTTGTGAGGCATTTCTTAAACTTACAAACCCAACATAAAAGTTTTATTCCACGATAACATCAGGCCACTTGTTTTGGGCAATGTGAAAACGTGACACCTCAGCAGAATAAAGTTGTCAGCGTTCTGCAAAACGAGTAGCACGCACTAACTCAAAAGAAAGTCGAGTAATGCGCACTAGCTCAAAACTCATATAATTCAGGCGTCAAGGATCATGTTCACATATAACTTTTATTTGAAAAAGCGTTAGACATACAAGGACTGCTGAATTCAGCTTCATAATATTTGGAATAGGTTACAAAAACTTATGGAATGGCTACATAATTTTGGTGCTTGCTTCCTACAGAATTTACTGACAAGCAGTTACTAGTTTTTTGCAGAAATTTCTTTATATTCCGTTGAATATTATGGCTAGAACAGTTACTTAAATTCCACACAAGTAAAAACTAGAAGCGAAAGCGTGTATGATAACATAATTTTAAGTAGGAAATGTATGTATGTATGTATATATATGTATATTATATACATACATATATATATGTGTATTATATATATATATATATATATATATATATATATATATATATATATATATATATATATATATATATATATATAATTTACACACAACGTGATTGAAAGTTAAGCCGTCTTGCTAAAATTCAGTATGTCACTGAAGGCTTAAGGGGTGAATCAGTTGCCTAACTGTTGCTTGACTGATGTTGGTTGCAACTAAATTGGAGAGAGAGAGAGAAGAAAAACCACCAAGGGTGAAACCATTCACAAGATAATCGCCCGCCTCTCTCTCTCTCTCTCTCTCTCTCTCTCTCTCTCTCTTATCGCTCCCAAAACAAGAGCAACACATCTATCTATCTATTCCTCACACCGTTGGATTGTGGAACAGCCCCCTTCAGAGGAAGTCGTGCAATTGGAACTTCTTCAGAAGTTCAAGCGGAGATGCAGCGCATTGCTACCCTAATACTATTCTCTTTACATTTTAATACATTTTTATCTGTTTATTAATTTATTTTTCCTCTTTTAATAAGTGGGTTCTATTCTTTCTGTATTTCCCTTTACCTTCTCTTACTTCTTCCTAATGAACACCTTAATATTCTTTGGAAGCTTCTGGAATTTCAAGTCAGTGGCCCCTGTGGTGGGATTGTCCCGCATGAATAGGGTTCATCTTCTGAATAATAATAATAATAATAATAATAATAATAATAATAATAATATCATCTACTGATCTGTCTATTTCCACTCTATCAAACTCAGGTACCTACATAACTAATGAAAGATCACCAATGGCGACTGATAACACCCTAGTCAATTAAAACAATATATTAAGTTTTTCCTCAGTGGCTCTCCTTTCGAATGTTTCCACAAACGAGCACCTGACGGGCTTGGATCATCATCGGTTTGCCAGCAGTAGCAGTAGTAGTAGTAGTAGGAGGAGGAAGTTGCCTTTATAACGGCTCCCAATAATGGAAAGCCGTGGACCGTTGACAATAGAAATTTAAGTTTGAACCGTTCTTATAAAATAGTTTTTTTATTCCTAAAAGTAAGCCGCCATTATTCTTGTAAGTACTACTTTTATTCGTTTTATCTAATTTTTATTTTTTTTAGCATTAGGTGTTTTTCCAAGGTAAACCATGAATCATCGTTAGTAATAAACAACCAGTTTTGGAGATCGCGAATATCTCTCTCTCTCTCTCTCTCTCTCTCTCTCTCTCTCTCTCTCTCTCTCTCTCTCTCTCTCTCTCTCTCTCAGTAAACTGCTTAATTGGATGGAATATTAAAGAAGTTAATAAGACCTAATGTTCGTCATCAGCATTTATATTTTATAAATTAAAAATACGTAATAATGAAGACAATATTTTGGAAATATGGACGCATATGAATTACCTCAAAACAAAAGAAGATGAACGTACAAACAAACAAACAACCACAACAACAACAACAACAACAATAATAATAATAATAATAATAATAATAATAATAATAATAATAATAATAATAATAATAACTATCTAAAATAGTATTCATAATGCAAAAGTAAAAAAAAAAATTAAATACTTAAACCTAACAAGAATTCTCCGTTCAGTTTCTACCCCTCGCATTACTGAAGAATAGCAAAATACAATATTAATATCAATTTGGAGTTATATAAATTATTTAGCAACTTTAAATTAGTCTCCAGATCAACTTCTCTTCTGTCATAATACGAATTTGGAGTCACAGAATTTATCAATCAATTTCAAATCAGTCATCAGTTCAAATTCTCTTCCTCAAAACTTACGTACTTCTAAAGTAGACGATTCTCGCGTTTAAATGCACTAATAGGTTATACTGAAGAACAACAAAATAAAATAATTAAACAGATTTTGGAGTTAGACGAATTATTCATCAATTTTAAATTAACCTCCAGTTCAATTTCTCTTCGTCAAAACTTTCGTATTTCCAAAGCAGACGATTCTCGCGTTTAAATGCACTAATAGGTTATACTGAAGAACGGCAAAATAAAATAATTAATAAGATTTTGGAGTTAGGCGAATTATTCATCAATTTTAAATTAACCTCCAGTTCAATTTCTCTTCGTCAAAACTTCCGTATTTCCAAAGCAGATGACTCATGTTTAAATGCACTTTATTTCCAACCGCCAAAAGAGAAATTCCTAGGCGCACGTCAGACCGAATTTCTTCCTCCTCCTCCTTCGCCAGAATCCTCATAACTGTCCGTGGTCCTTAAGGGCGCCTACACCGTATATACCTCCTTCGCCGTGCCCTAACTCTGGGGGGTATTTGTGGCCTACTTTTTAAACCGAGTAGCACAAAGCCAGCGCGAGCCACGACTGGATGCCCACTACAATACACTACCCCAGAGGGAAAGATTATTCAATGCAATCTGGGACGAATTTTTGATTATTCATCGTCTCAGAAAGAATCTCTTTTCTTCAGGTGTTGCAAGGCGTTACTGTTAATGCTTTTTTAAGTTACGGAAAGAATGCACCAAATAAAAAAACATACACAGGGTTTAGCGGTATAAAGTTCATTTCCTGGACTCTTTGATAAAATGAATATGAATGGCAATAACATGTCTTTGGATATACTTTTTTAATTTACGGAAAAAATACATAAAAAAAAAACATACACAGGGTTTAGCGGTACAAGGTTCATTTCCTGGACTCTTTGATAAAACGAATATGAATGACGATAACATTTGTCGTTAATAAAATACTTTTTTAATTTACGGAAAACAACACATAAAAAACATACCCAGGGTTTAGCGGTACAAAGTTCATTCCCTGGACTCTGGTAAAGTGAATATGATTGATAATAATATCTGTCTTTAGTTATACAATACTTTTCAAGTTACAAAAAATAACACACACATGCACAGGGGTTAGCGGCACAAAGTTCATTCGCTGGACTCTTTGAGAAGATGAATGTGAATGACAATAACATCTGGCATTGGTTATACAATACTTTTTGAGGTTACGAAAAAAAACACATCAAAAGCATACACAGGGTTTAGCGGTACAAAGTTCATTCACTAGGCTCTCATAAAATGAACACGAACGTCAATAACATCTGTCTTTACTTATACAGATGTGCAAATGGCGGTGTCATATTTACAACACTTATACAAAGAATGTACTAAGAGTTGTTGAATCGTTTAATTCAAGGCTAATTCTGATATAACAAACTGAAAAAATATAACAGTGAATGTATTCACAGAAGAATCTTTATCAGCTGTAATTCACTAATGTATTAATCATCCTGCGACCGGATTTTGTAATAATATCAGCTTAACTACTTTGTTTAATGCTATATTAAGTGACCAACCTAAAAAAAAATGCTTACTCTAACTTTTTTGTTTATTATATATACAAAAGTGAAAAATCCCATAATTGAAATCTCACACGTACACAAATGCACAGAGATAATTCATGTGCGCAATCTATGTATGAGAGAGAGAGAGAGAGAGAGAGAGAAAGAGAGAGAGAGAGAGAGAGAGTGTGTGTGTGTGTGTAATTATATACATCGGAAACCAAGAGGTATTGTTGCACAGTTCACGTACGCAACATACGAGAGAGAGAGAGAGAGAGAGAGAGAGAGAGAGAGAGAGACACGCTGGACTACGCCATCGTGACGAATAGCCGACGGCTAATAAAAGAATCTATACCGTTAACACTTGCGCTGGGATCCACAAGTTCGTCTCGTAACTTGCTTGACACACGGTTCATAAATATAAGAATTAGGGGGGGGGGAATATTCTTGGTAATCCCCCCTTTCTCTCTCTCTCTCTCTCTCTCTCTCTCTCTCTCTCTCTCTCTCTCTCTCACACACCTCAAGGTTTAAATAAAGTGGGCAGACCCACTTGCTCTTTTTGCTGTTCACTGAAGGATTTTCGTTTTATGCTAACTTACTTAGACCTTGTGTGTTAAGTCTGAATCTTCAAGGGGTCTTTTGTCTGTAATTTGCAAATTAAGATTACTGTGTATTAACAGAGATTTAGTTCAATGTAAGGGGCGAGTTTCAATTTTATAATAATAATAATAATAATAATAATAATAATAATAATAATAATACAGGCTTCTCAGAACAGTTGACAGTCGTAATCTCAACTTAATGTACATATTATTTTCACTAATGAAAAACTGCTTTATTAGTACCTCCATATACAAAATACACAACGATATATATATATATATATATATATATATATATATATATATATATATATATATATATATATATATTATATTATATATATAGAGAGAGAGAGAGAGAGAGAGAGAGAGAGAGAGAGAGAGAGAGAGAGACTAAGTTAAAACATACATAACTCGGCGTGAATTACTTCCTAACCCTTATCCTAAATGCATAGGATATCAATCTTTCCCAGGACAGTTTCAATAAGGATCTCTATCATATGATTACCGAAAAATCCTACGGTTTCCTCGACCACGGTAAACGGGGGGCCCCAGAAATCACGATAACTAGGAGGGAAAAGTCATATCTTTAATTAAAGGTTCCAATGTCCACTATTTATGAAAAAGACTAATTTCGTGGTAAATGGACAAAGGCGTAAAATTTGATGATATGAAGGAGTTACAGTGGTGCTGACGTCTTTAAATTTATATGTAAGCATGTATGTATCTATAACATACATACATACATACATAAACAAAGAAACAATAACACATATATATAAATATATACATATATATATATATATATATATATATATATATATATATATATATATATATGTGTGTGTGTGTGTGTGTATACTGTTTATACTGTATATATATTTAACATACATATCCTTAAAACTTCCGTAAGTAAAGATAAAAACAGATACATACAAATACAAATTTAACAATCAAATTAACGTTTGCCATAATCATGCAAGAAATACACTTAATAAAAAAAAGCTTGGATAAAAAAACTTAAAGAAAAAGAAAAAACAATAGAACCATCTCATAACTCATACCTTTAAACCCTATAACGAAATCACACGTCCTTGAAACATATATCAAAAATAAAAAAAGTAGAATGGACCAATCCCTGAAATAAAAAAAAAAAGTAGGCTGCTATACGCACAAAAATGTATCTATAATATCCAGCATTATCTTTTAGTAATGCTAAACGGAGGCGCGCGGTAGACGATTACAAATGCCCGTCATTAGGGAGATCGTGACGTCACGCTCTGAAACGTCTCACTATGTAGAGCGAATAAAGTCGTTCTTTGTTGCTGACCTCTTGTCAGATCAGCATTTATCAGAAGGCTGTGTTTTTTTCCAGTACGCGGGGAGAAATATATGTGTTTTTGTTGCAGTACGTAGGAATTTTTTTCAGTACAGTGAGAATTTTTTTACAGTACGTAGAGATTTTTTTTAGTACAGTGGGAGAAGTTTTTCCTATAGTACGTTGGGAGATTTTTTCTGGTACAGTGGGAGACATTTTTTACAGTACGTGGATTTTTTTTAGTTCACTGTTTTTTTACAGCACATAGGGAATTTTGTAGTTCACTGGGAGATTTTTTTTTTACAGTGCTTAGGAAGATTTTTTACAGGACGTGGGAGAAATTGTTACTGTAGTTTAGTTTAGAATTTTGTAGTACACCTGGATAAATGTTTTTTTACAGTATATTGGGAGATTTTTTACAGTAGTAGGGATAACTTTTTTTCTACAGTACGTACGGAATTTTGTTGTACACAGATATATATATATATATATATATATATATATATATATATATTTAGTACATTAGATTTTTTAACAGTACGTAGGGAGAACTTTTTTTTACAGTATGTAGGGAGAAAAAATTTTTAAGTACGTTGGGAAATTTTTTTGACTGCGTAAGTAGAATTTTTCTGACATAGGGAAAATGGTTTTTTTTTTACAGTTCGTAGGAAGAAATCTGCTTTTTTTTAACAGTACGTATAGAGAAAGCCTTTTTTTATAGTATATGTGAGAAAACTTTCTACATTACGTGGGGAGAATTTATTTACCAGTAAGAGATTTTTTCAGTACGCAGGGAGAATTTTTTTCTTACAATACGTATGGAGAAGATTTGACAGGACGTAGGGAGTTTTTTTTTACAGTACATGTGAGGAAATTTATGATGCGTGGGGATAATTTTTTTACAGTACGTAGAAAGAATCTTTTTTATAGTACATAAAAACACATGGGCAAAAATGATAGTGATAATTAATGATAACATACCAATGGATCACATTAAATGCCTTGAAAGAAAAAAAAAACAGTAAAAATAATTAAATATAATACTATCCGTCGTAACTCTTAATCTGTATCTACACATTTAATTTCAGATAAATCCCTAACATTGAGATCTGGGCAGCTGCAGTCTCAGTAATTAAAGAAAACGTAAAATAAAGTTTGCTCGTATGGCATACTCAAGTATTTTTGTTGTCTCCTTTTTTTTTCTGCCTCCTTTGGTCATCTGTCTTCGGTATTCTTCAAAATTTCCTTCTCATTTCAGATACAATTTGACAAATTGGTATAATACAACATAAAATAAAACCATTTTATATATGCTTCATTTTGCTCCACTTATGGACAGGTCGGTAGAGTTCTCGGCTAGCACTCTGCTGGGCCAGCGTTCGAGTCTCCGGCCGGCCAATGAAGAATTAGAGGAATTTATTTCTGGTGACAGAAATTCATTTCTCAATATAATGTGGTTCGGATTCCACAATAAGCTGTAGGTCCCATTGCTAGGTAACCAATTGGTTCTTAGCCACGCAAGTTCCTCATTTGACGAGTCGGTACCTGTTCTCAGCTAGCACTTTGCTGGCCCGCGTTCGAGTCTCCGACCGGCCAGTGAAGAATTAGAGGAATTTATTTCTGGTGATAGAAATTCATTTCTCGTTGTAAAGTGGTTCGGATTCCACAATAAGCTGTAGGTCCCGTTGCTAGGTAACCAATTGGTTCTTAACCAAGTAAAATAAATCTATCCTTCATAGGCCAGCCCTAGAGAGCTGTTAATCAGCTCAGCAGTCTGGTTAAACTAAGGTATACTTATTTAACTTTCCACTTATCTTCTTCTTTGCTTCGTTTTAACGTACATTTTTCCCATTTTTTATATGGGGTAATCACGATGCCTTCTTTGAAGGACTTTGATTTGGCGGTGGGGTAGGCCATAGCCTCGATCAGCTGCCCTGCCTGACATCGCTTGGACCCCGGTAACGAATGTGTACATGTATTGTACCAAATCCCCAGCTCCCTTTCTCCCAGCAGCGAGGAGAACTGGGCGGGTAGGTCAACAGTTCGAGACATCCACGTGTAAAGGTGTCTGTTATGTTTTCAGATGTTGGAGTGGCTTTGTTTTTATGTGTGTATTAGTCTGTAACACCCATTTGTATGTACCAGCAAACCTATCCGTTGATTACATACATAATCCCGGGGTGTCTACACGGATAGCAAAATAAAAACGTCCGCCTTCTCTGACCGGTCGGCTGCGGGATTGAACCCTCGCCATAGACTTCATGAAGTCTGAGGTTGCTGCTTTATACCAACCGAGCCATCGAGGCTCCTAACTTTCCACCATTTGGATATAACAAAGCAATTTCTAATATAACGAAGCAATTTCTACTAGAAAACAAGTGAAAAATGCGCCGGGGTTTCTTCGGCGCAATTGAGTTTTCTGTACATCGTACAATCAAGGCCACCGAAAACAGATCTATCTTTCGGTGGTCTCGGTATAATGCTGCATGAGCCTCAGCCAATGAAACTTTAAGTACGGCCCGGTGGTGGCCTGTCCTATATCGTTGCCAGAAGCACGATTATGGTTAAATTTAACCCTAAATAAAATCAAAACTACTGAGGCTAGAGGGCTGCAATTTGGTATGTTTGATGATTGGAGGGTGGATGGTCAACATACCAATTTGCAGCCCTCCAGCCTCAGTAGTTTTTAAGATCTGAGGGCGGACAGTGCGGCCGGACAGACAAAGCCGGCACAGTAGTTTTCTTTTACAGAAAACTAAAAAGACATTTTTCTACAATCTCGTTTCATCATCATCATCATCATCATCTTGACCAACCTATTTTTTACATAAATAAACTTCGGCGATAACTGAACGAGACCAGAAGAGCCGTGTGGCGGTGCAGTAATGACTAAAAGCCATTTTCCCAAAGACCATATGTCGACCAATCCGATGGTCAGGAGGGCGACTGAAACTGTTCGTTCTGACCTCTCCCGAACGGAATTCTGACTCCAGTGCTCTGCATTTGAACGCGTTGAGGTCAAGGCAGTGGTAAACGGCTCCCGGTCTGCTGACAGATAATTACGACTTTTAAATTCACTTCGAGTCGATACAGTGGAACGGGTTGTAGAAATATATATAAATGATGTTATCTTCTGGAAATGGGACCCCAGTTTGCTTTAAGATAATTAAGAATTTTAAACTCACTTCGAGTCGATACAGTGGAGCGAGTTAATAGGTCGTAGTGGTTTCAAAATATATATAAATGATGTTATCTTGTGGAAATGGGACCCCAGTTTGCTTTAAGATAATTAAGAATTTTAAATTCATTTCGAGTCGATACAGTGGAGCGAGTTAATAGGTCGTAGTGGTTTCAAAATATATATAAATGATGTTATCTTCTGGAAATGGGACCCCAGTTTGCTTTAAGACAATTAAGAATTTTAAATTCACTTCAAGTCGATACAGTGGAGCGAGTTAATAGGTCGTAGTGGTTTCAAAATATATATAAATGATGTTATCTTGTGGAAATGGGACCCCAGTTTGCTTTAAGATAATTAAGAATTTTAAATTCATTTCGAGTCGATACAGTGGAGCGAGTTAATAGGTCGTAGTGGTTTCAAAATATATATAAATGATGTTATCTTCTGGAAATGGGACCCCAGTTTGCTTTAAGACAATTAAGAATTTTAAATTCAATTCAAGTCGATATAGTGGAGCGAGTTAATAGGTCGTAGTGGTTTCAAAATATATATAAATGATGTTATCTTGTGGAAATGGGACCCCAGTTTGCTTTAAGATAATTAAGAATTTTAAATTCACTTCAAGTCGATATAGTGGAGCGAGTTAATAGGTCGTAGTGGTTTCAAAATATATATAAATGATGTTATCTTGTGGAAATGGGACCCAGTTTGCTTTAAGATAATTAAGAATTTTAAATTCACTTCAAGTCGATATAGTGGAGCGAGTTAATAGGTCGTAGTGGTTTCAAAATATATATAAATGATGTTATCTTGTGGAAATGGGACCCCAGTTTGCTTTAAGACAATTAAGAATTTTAAATTCACTTTCAAGTCGATATAGTGGAGCGAGTTAATAGGTCGTAGTGGTTTCAAAATATATATAAATGATGTTATCTTGTGGAAATGGGACCCCAGTTTGCTTTAAGATAATTAAGAATTTTAAATTCATTTCGAGTCGATACAGTGGAGCGAGTTAATAGGTCGTAGTGGTTTCAAAATATATATAAATGATGTTATCTTCTGGAAATGGGACCCCAGTTTGCTTTAAGACAATTAAGAATTTTAAATTCACTTCAAGTCGATATAGTGGAGCGAGTTAATAGGTCGTAGTGGTTTCAAAATATATATAAATGATGTTATCTTGTGGAAATGGGACCCCAGTTTGCTTTAAGATAATTAAGAATTTTAAATTCACTTCAAGTCGATATAGTGGAGCGAGTTAATAGGTCGTAGTGGTTTCAAAATATATATAAATGATGTTATCTTGTGGAAATGGGACCCCAGTTTGCTTTAAGATAATTAAGAATTTTAAATTCACTTCAAGTCGATATAGTGGAGCGAGTTAATAGGTCGTAGTGGTTTCAAAATATATATAAATGATGTTATCTTGTGGAAATGGGACCCCAGTTTGCTTTAAGATAATTAAGAATTTTAAATTCACTTCAAGTCGATATAGTGGAGCGAGTTAATAGGTCGTAGTGGTTTCAAAATATATATAAATGATGTTATCTTGTGGAAATGGGACCCCAGTTTGCTTTAAGATAATTAAGAATTTTAAATTCATTTCGAGTCGATACAGTGGAGCGAGTTAATAGGTCGTAGTGGTTTCAAAATATATATAAATGATGTTATCTTGTGGAAATGGGACCCCAGTTTGCTTTAAGATAATTAAGAATTTTAAATTCACTTCAAGTCGATATAGTGGGCGAGTTAATAGGTCGTAGTGGTTTCAAAATATATATAAATGATGTTATCTTGTGGAAATGGGACCCCAGTTTGCTTTAAGATAATTAACAATTTTAAACTCACTTCGAGTCGATACAGTGGAGCGAGTTAATAGGTCGTAGTGGTTTCAAAATATATATAAATGATGTTATCTTGTGGAAATGGGACCCCAGTTTGCTTTAAGACAATTAAGAATTTTAAATTCACTTCAAGTCGATACAGTGGAGCGAGTTAATAGGTCGTAGTGGTTTCAAAATATATATAAATGATGTTATCTTGTGGAAATGGGACCCCAGTTTGCTTTAAGACAATTAAGAATTTTAAACTCACTTCAAGTCGATACAGTGGAGCGAGTTAATAGGTCGTAGTGGTTTCAAAATATATATAAATGATGTTATCTTGTGGAAATGGGACCCCAGTTTGCTTTAAGACAATTAAGAATTTTAAATTCACTTCAAGTCGATACAGTGGAGCGAGTTAATAGGTCGTAGTGGTTTCAAAATATATATAAATGATGTTATCTTGTGGAAATGGGACCCCAGTTTGCTTTAAGATAATTAAGAATTTTAAACTCATTTCAAGTCGATACAGTGGAGCGAGTTAATAGGTCGTAATGGTTTCAAAATATATATAAATGATGTTATCTTGTGGAAATGGGACCCCAGTTTGCTTTAAGACAATTAAGAATTTTAAATTCATTTCTTCGAGTCGATACAGTGGAGCGAGTTAATAGGTCGTAGTGGTTTCAAAATATATATAAATGATGTTATCTTGTGGAAATGGGACCCCAGTTTGCTTTAAGACAATTAAGAATTTTAAATTCACTTCGAGTCGATACAGTGGAGCGAGTTAATAGGTCGTAATGGTTTCAAAATATATATAGATGATGTTATCTTGTGGAAATGGGACCCCAGTTTGCTTCAAGACAATTAAGAATTTTAAACTCACTTCAAGTCGATACAGTGGAGCGAGTTAATAGGTCGTAGTGGTTTCAAAATATATATAAATGATGTTATCTTGTGGAAATGGGACCCCAGTTTGCTTTAAGATAATTAAGATTTTTAAATTCATTTCAAGTCGATACAGTGGAGCGAGTTAATAGGTCGTAGTGGTTTCAAATATATATAAATGATGTTATCTTGTGGAAATGGGACCCCAGTTTGCTTTAAGATAATTAAGAATTTTAAATTCACTTCGAGTCGATACAGTGGAGCGAGTTAATAGGTCGTAATGGTTTCAAAATATATAGATGATGTTATCTTGTGGAAATGGGACCCCAGTTTGCTTTTAAGACAATTAAGAATTTTAAACTCACTTCAAGTCGATACAGTGGAGCGAGTTAATAGGTCGTAGTGGTTTCAAAATATATATAAATGATGTTATCTTGTGGAAATGGGACCCCAGTTTGCTTTAAGATAATTAAGATTTTTAAATTCATTTCAAGTCGATACAGTGGAGCGAGTTAATAGGTCGTAGTGGTTTCAAAATATATATAAATGATGTTATCTTGTGGAAATGGGACCCCAGTTTGCTTTAAGATAATTAAGATTTTTAAATTCATTTCAAGTCGATACAGTGGAGCGAGTTAATAGGTCGTAGTGGTTTCAAAATATATATAAATGATGTTATCTTGTGGAAATGGGACCCCAGTTTGCTTTAAGATAATTAAGATTTTTAAATTCATTTCAAGTCGATACAGTGGAGCGAGTTAATAGGTCGTAGTGGTTTCAAAATATATATAAATGATGTTATCTTGTGGAAATGGGACCCCAGTTTGCTTTAAGATAATTAAGATTTTTAAATTCATTTCAAGTCGATACAGTGGAGCGAGTTAATAGGTCGTAGTGGTTTCAAAATATATATAAATGATGTTATCTTGTGGAAATGGGACCCCAGTTTGCTTTAAGATAATTAAGAATTTTAAATTCACTTCAAGTCGATATAGTGGAGCGAGTTAATAGGTCGTAGTGGTTTCAAAATATATATAAATGATGTTATCTTGTGAAATGGGACCCCAGTTTGCTTTAAGATAATTAAGATTTTTAAATTCATTTCAAGTCGATACAGTGGAGCGAGTTAATAGGTCGTAATGGTTTCAAAATATATATAGATGATGTTATCTTGTGGAAATGGGACCCCAGTTTGCTTTAAGATAATTAAGAATTTTAAATTCACTTCGAGTCGATACAGTGGAGCGAGTTAATAGGTCGTAATGGTTTCAAAATATATATAGATGATGTTATCTTGTGGAAATGGGACCCCAGTTTGCTTCAAGACAATTAAGAATTTTAAACTCACTTCAAGTCGATACAGTGGAGCGAGTTAATAGGTCGTAGTGGTTTCAAAATATATATAAATTAGGTTATCTTGTGGGAAAGGTACCCCAGTTTGCTCTAAGATAATCAAGAATTTTAATCTCACTTCAAGTCGATACAGTGGAGCGATTTAATAGGTCGCAGTGGTTTCAAAATACAAATAAATTATGTTATCTTGGTAGTTACAGTGAGATAATTATTATAAATGCAACCACGGCTTTAATTATTGCATAATTTTATGATGCATCTGTCAGCTTCTTATTACAATTATACCATTGTATTAACTATTAATATCGCTGACAATTTCAGATCACTACTAAAACTATTTATTAGTTTGCTAACAATAATGATATAAAATAACTTTCCTTTCTACAGCGGGTGTCTCCAACGAATAAACAGGACACCGGTCACTGCAAAATTCGTAATTTGAAAGATACTAAAATTATATGCACGTGCACCTAAAAATGAATGCTCATCAGCATTGCGTCGAACCCCCTTTAATATGGCGCCTTCACCTTTTTATCTTGCATGCACTCTCTCTCTCTCTCTCTCTCTCTCTCTCTCTCTCTCTCTCTCTCTCTCTCTATATATATATATATATATATATATATATATATATATATATATATATATATATATATATATATATATATATATATATGTATATATTGTTACATTACTCACTTGTTCATGATCCTACATATTTACTAGTCTAATCCATTCATTTAATTAACCATATATCTATCCACCCACACACTAATTTTATTTACTTATTTCAAATTGCTTTCAGCTCCCACAATGCACCTCAAGACTGTATTTGTAAGCAGCCTCCTCACTCTGATGCTAGGGCAGAGTACCTGGGCTGGACCTGCGGAACCCAGGTCACTATTCCCTGGCCTGTTCAAGTAAGGACGATTTAAATTTTTGTTGTTTGAAGAGAAATTTCTTTTTTTTTAAATGTTTTCCATTCAGTAATGTTTAATTCTCTATTTCCTGGTTTTTATTTGCCCTTAGAACTTCATTAATAAACACTGGTTTTAACTTTTTCATGTTACAAAAAATTTCTAAAAGCTTGTCTCATATTCTACTTTAGCTATTAAGTTAAGAAACATTAAGAATGCATTTCCCATACAAATAAAATTTAGAATAAAAAAATTCAAAACAATAACATAATGAAGCCAGCCATTAACACCTGAATGACAGCAGTTATATATTGTTGTGAAATGAGTAACGAAAATTAAAATAAAAACAAAAAGACTGCATTGGAATTTAGCTAGTAAACACAACTCCTATAAGAAAGGATTCTAGTAATAATAAAAATTACGTGGCTGCCTGCCAACTATTTGAAAGTTACAATGAACTGTTAGTGGTTTCCAACCATTTGGAAAGTTACAGTGAACTATCAAGACATGAAAATTTCTCAAGTAAATGAAAAGATCTTTTAGTAATTACAGCACTACTAACAATAAATAGTAGAAGTTTCTGAGAAAAGAATGTGATAGAAATAGTTAACAATTATGCAACTAAAACTGTCCTTCCTTTCATTGATTAGGTCAAAACTTGGAGATCTGTACAAACTTCGCGATGCCCTGCAAAATCCTTCAGAGGTGCCGTCGGCTGAGCCACTGACCCCCTCAACTACGACAGAACGCTTCAAGGTATTCCCCAACAAAAAAGGCGAATCAGATACCGTAATTGGCAACCTGGCAGATCTCTTCGACAAGGATGAAGGAACACCACAAGAAATACAGCCAGGGAATTTTTATGGCCAGAATAGTGACAGATTTTCACCTCAGCTGATACCACAAGAAATGGAGCCAGGAAATTTTTATAGTCAGAATAGTGACAGATTTTCACCTCAACTGATACAGCAGCCACAACAAGGGGTACAGGCAGAGAAAATCTACAGTTACATGAACGATTACCATCCAAAGCCCAATGCTTACCAGGTCATTGAGGAAGACATGCAAGAACATGATTCCCTAGTGCAGTCAGAAGCACCTTTTCTGAAAGACGATTTGGCACAAGGCGGCAATGCCATCCATGAGGATTATTTTGGAAATAACATTGGTAACCTGACTGATCTGCACCCTGAGGGTGAAGAGGTGCCCCAAGAATACTGGACGAGAGTTAAGGGCATCGTGGGTAACATGAAATCCATCTTGGAGCAGATGTACCCACCACAGACACCAGATGAAAAGAGAACGTTTTCAGTCTTTGATAAAGCAATAGCATTTGGAGACAACATTAACGTTCTGAACAAAATTAGAAAAACTTTTGACGAAGAGCTAGTCAATTTTCTAGGGCAGAAGTGGACTGACATCAAGGACCGAGTTGTCAATGGAAGCCCCCTGCTGAAATTCATACTGTCGATGAACACCAGGAACATTACTAAGAACTTCATGATGGCGCTGATACAGCAACTGGGCCACTTACTCCACCAACAAGCCTTCACGCACTTGTCTGAGATGGACTTTGTGACCGAGCTGATGAGATCGTCAGGGTTCAAGGACATGGAAATTCAACAAGTTTTCCAACTACTGGACCTTCCCACCGACACCATTGACAACGACATATCCGAGGCAGAAGCCCGTCAGCTGGGAGGCTACAGTGGCTACAATGTTGAGAAATCCGGAGGTTACGGCCACTCTGGAGGTGGTGGTGGCTATGGTGGCGGAGGAGGTTATGGTGGGGGTTACATGCAGAGTTTCGACCCTTTTGTCCTCCTGGCCGGCTTAGCCTTTGCAACTTTCTTGGCCTACCTGCTGTATCGACTCCTCTCCAGCACAACGGGAAGGAAGAGGGACATCCCGGATATTTCGCTGGCTCTAGATCTATCTGATCTGCCTGATGTTGTGGGAAACATCTACTCCTGGCTCGAGAAAGCTGAAGAGAAATATGGGGGTGATGAGTACCATGGAGATATTGTGGGAGTAAGTAATACTGATGTTGCATGTTTGGCACAAGACTTGTATTCACCCAAGTTTTATAATGTAAACTTTGTTAGTTGTTAGATTAAAATGAGGATACACTGAACAGTGAATTATATGTAATTTAGGGAAAGTATTACTCACTAGAGAGGTGGACTCATTAACTCACTGTATTTACAGTAACTAATTCATTCAATTATACTCTTCAACCACCCAACTTTGCAGGAAGTTATCGACGAGTCAGAGAGTTTCGGTTCAGCTGCAAACCAACTTTGGTCGAGCTTCCAGGCAGATCGCCTGTCACACGCTTGCGTCAAGAGATACCTGTGTGACTACGCCTCCAAAGCAAGCAAGAAGATGATGGGACATAGCACCATACTTGAACAGTTGGCGATGTGAGTATTGTCGATAAGTTTACTGGAATATTTATCTTTCAGATCACTTGTCTGTTGGCAGTATAAATTTAAGTGTTACAGTAACTGCTGTTGTCCAGTGCTTGCTGTCGTAACAAAAAGCACTAGCACTCCATCCTGTTCTGATATACTTCCTGCCTTCATTTGCTTACTTTCATGAAGACCTTGGCTCAAAAGAGTAGAAGATTTTAGCTAAAAGGGTTGCTTAATTAATAAGGTCGTCAGCAAAATGATGACGTCACAGCCTACCAAAAATCTGCAGAGGGCAAAATCTTTCCTGAAGACAAAGTTGAATTTACGTTCAAAGATTCCCTCGCATAAACAAGTTCCCTTTTCCTGTGTGTGTGTGTGTGTGTGTGTGTGTGTAAGTATTTAAATTTAGAATAACGTTATAACACGTTACCATGAACGCCTATAACTTACGGAAAATGAAAGCGGCAAAGACTTATTTCTCAAGCACTTGTATAATCTCACGCTTCTCTGTGTTCTCAAACCCCTAGCTTCGACAACACGAGGACGAATAACGTTATAAATCTCATCACCGGCATTTTAAGGCTCGTGACACTCAAAAGCACGAAGAGACAAAGTCTTGAAGCCCAAGAAGGCATTTGTTATTGGGATAAGACCCAACAGATACTTAGAGGCCTGGACTCCATCTCTTGGTGAAGAGTCAAATCATTGGACGTATTAGTTACAATGCAGTAAAATGTAAATGGATGAAAGTATTTCTGCCTAACCCCTTAGAAAAAATGGAATTACATTCTTATGAAGAATTAGGAAAAGTATCAATGTCTACTTGAATGTATGTTACCAATTTGACTAAGTTCATAAAATTTAATGCTTTCAGTTCAACTGAATATAGTTGTATTAAGAGCAATGGAACTGATTAGCATCTCGCTGTAATTCGGAATGATATATCAGCAAATCGATGCTAATAACTATGAATAAAACAGTATAAAAACTAGCTTGGTCGTCGAATCAAGCAATTATTATTCAGAATATAAATCCCACTCATATGGAACAAGCCTACAGGGGTCACTGGCCTGAAATTCAACCTTCTAGAGAATTTGGTGTCCATTTGAAAGAAATGACAGAAAGTAATATGAAATACAGAGAGAACAGTAAAAAAGGGTAAATTAATAAATTAATAAATAAAGAAAAAGGTGAAAATATAAATAAATGATTAAAATACAAGGTGAATTGTTTTAGGACAGCAACACACTGCATCTTCGCCTGAACTTTTGAGGCTCTAATTTCACAACAGCCTCAGTAGGAAGACTGTTCCACAGTCCAACGGTGCGGGGAATAACAAGTAAATAAAAAAAAAAAAACGGCTCCAAGCACACACAAAATTCGAGACATTCCTGGTTCTAAGAGTTCAGCACCAGACCTAGATAAGAAAAAAATTACATCTGCCACACCGGCTGCGCTCCTTTCTTTTCCTAGTAAAAGTGACAAACCTTTCATCCAAATTTAAAGTTATTTTTCGTCTTACGTCACCGGCAGAGCTTCGTCATGATATACCGCCGCCGTTAGACAGTATGGCGTACGTTATCCGCATTCCTCCTCATTTATGAGATCGTTATTTGTCTTTCATATCTTGTAAACTCTGTGGATTTGCCATCATTCGAACGATTCTCGTTCGTAACGGAGGCAGTTAAACGGGTTCGGAATTTCTTTCCTTATAAGGGAAAAAATGTCTCGGAAATGTTACATTCATCACCCGGCAAAAAATATTCTAGCTGCTAACGTTTCGGAATTTTCAAATAATCTGTGTTAAAAAGATTCTAACACAGCCGTTTTCTTTGTACATACTCAATATACATAAATACGTAACATTTTTCTTTTTACATAATCAATGTACGTAGCTATGTAACCTTTTCTTTCTACAAACTCAATATATGTATCTACGACTACATACTGACTAGTTCGTCCAATAACAGACTTAATATACGTAACTGCGACTTCTTTTGTTTAGAGTCAAAGAAAGCTCAGTGTCTAGTAACTTCATAATGACGCCACTTATCTTATTAAGGGTCCTAAGTAGTGTACCTAAATAGCTCCATAAACCTATCCGTAGCAGAGCAGAACGGGGAATGTGAGTACTGTACAACTGATAAAGTTAGACTGGACACGCATTCATTCCTTTAATCTTTTTTTCATTGGAAAGCTTAATGTTATCTTCCTGTATCTGCAAGAATAATCAGGGAAAACCTAACTGAGGGTATATACATTATAATCTTCCTTTATACAAACTCGCTTCACAGCCTCCTCCTTAAAGGTTGAATTCTGCGTAGATCTCCTCCACATCAGCTACCACTTCATTAGCCCAAACAGACTGCCAGTCCGCAATCGTCAGATACCATCCCACCCACAAACACTGCACCACTCACCCTCTTCTCAGTACGCCACTCATTTCCACTATCTGGAAACATTCGCAATTCTAGATATAAAGACCTTTTTTTTTAATCAAAAACCGGAAACAAACGTTAACTTATCACTTTGGATATTTAGCAGTGAGTAAAAAAAAAACTTGTGTTTATTTACAGACTAAAAATATTCATATATTAAAAATAAACATTGCTGTAAAATAAATTTTGGAAATCAGCAGAGATGGATCGGACAATTACACGCACACACACACACACACACACACGCATATATGTGTGTGTGTGTGTGTGTGTGTGTGAGCAAGTGTTACGTGGACCTTATATTCGTGACTGTGGTTTTCTTTACCCTAAACCCGTTATTTGCAAATTGTGCGACCTTGTTAGAATTGCTTGTTCACACATACTGACTTCATGGGAGGATGTACAATTTTGACTAGTTTGTCATGTCATGTGAGCATGCATGAGTACGTGTGTTGTTTGTGTTTACACAAACACATACACATATATATAATATATATGTATATGTATATATATATAATATATATATATATATATGTATATGAATATATATATATATATATATATTATATTATATATATAATATATAATATATATACATATAAAACATTAGCCAAGCGCAGTCAATCTCAAACAAGTACTGAAGATTACTAGAATTTGCCCACAAGTAGCTATAACTATCTCGCGCGCCGCATCGCGCGTAAAATCATCCGGTGAAAATGCTACGCGTCGTCGCGTCTCAAAATTACGAGTTAAAATGACAGCTTACAAAATGTCATTATGAATGCTGCTGAATATGACAGCATGATTGACAGTTACAAAATGTCGTGCTAATTCATTAGAATGCCATGATCATCAAAGTTAGTCGTGGTGTTAAAATGCATGATTCTGCGGTTGGTTATCCGGAGAGAGAGAGAGAGAGAGAGAGAGAGAGAGAGAGAGAGAGAGAGAGAGAGAGAGAGAGAGAAAGCGACTGGTAGGTTCATTATAAAATGCCTGGATTCTAAAAATACGTAGGAGCTGAAATCAGATCTGATAATTTATGAATGGGAGAGAAACACCAATCTTCTGAATGAACAAATCATATCACAGTATTGGGGTAAAAGTAGTAATCTCATCTTTTATGAATGGATAATATGTGTAAGTCCCATTATCAAAATTAATATTTGAATGCCTATTTTTGAATGGTAACAACACCAATCTTATGAATGAAATCAACGCAGTTACAGCAGTAGTAGTAGTAATCGGGATTAGCCTTTGAAACAGCTCCTTTTTGAAGGACAGAAAACACCAGTACTCTGAATAAAAAAAGACAAAACGTATTTGTAGTAGCAGTAGGAGTACTATTTGTAGCTTTAGTAGTCAAGATTTGCCTTTAAAACGGCTCCCTTTTTCTCTCAACAGAACCAGCCTGGCCCAGCTGTTCGGCGAGGAAGAGGGCGCCAAGCTCATGGACAGGATCCAACTCGACATCCTGAACGGCAAGGATGCTACCTGCAGCTCGAGGGCTGCCCAGTGCGACGACGTCTCTTACGAAGGCGTCGTTTCAGCCTCAGCAGCGACTACTACTACTACTACAATCGACAAAAATAGGACGTCGGTAACAGTGCTATCTGGAAACGGTTCTTCTTCTTCTTCTCATACTTCTTCGGAAGACGATTTGGCGACGGAATGGACCGTGACGGTTTCTTCTTCTCCCAAGGCGATAGTGAGGACTGATCCGAAGTAGAAGTGGTGTACTGACCGTGAAGGGGTTTCAGGAAAACTTATTATAGTATTTCAAAAACTATTACGGTACTTTTCAGCAATATTTTTCATTATTTCAGAGACCCAATTTGACTGAAGCTTACTCAACCCAGTGTTAAAATGGCTGCAGTTTCACCTGAAATCAAATCTGGTCCATTACCTGACCAAAGACCAACTTAGACTGAAGCTTACTGACTGTACAGAAAATGGTTGCAGATCCATCTGATATCAAATCTGGTCCATTATCTCACCAAAGACCAACTTTGACTACTTAACCCAGAATCAGAAATGGTCGCAGTTTTATCTGAAATCAAATCTGGTCTACTGCCTAACCATAGACAACTTTGACTGAAGCTTACTGAATCCAGTGAGGACAAATGATCACAGTTTCATCTGAAATCAAATCTGGTCCACTACTGACCAATTTCGACAAAAAATGAGACCATTCTTTCAAAGGGCCCTTCACCAGATCTTAGCTTATAATTACCCCAAAATTTCTCTAAATTCATGTCCTTGAACCCCCCAAAACCGCAATGAACCACCTCACAACCGTCCCCACCTTGAAACCCCAAGAAGACCAAGAAATAATCCAATAATTTATTCTAATTTACCCGTGAACGGAAGCGCAGGCGTTTCTCCTGATAGATAGGCATTATATTATTCCTTTTTTTCTACCTGTAGCATTAGACAAGACTATTTAATACCTCTTTCAGAGGGAAAGTGTTCGCGTCAATTCGCGAGCATTATTTCATTGACATTCCCAGAAGAAACAATGTGATACGTGTTGATCACTGTCACTTTTCGTTATGTTGTTTTCCCTGAGCACAAAATGTGATGTAGATGTTAAGTGTTTTTATTTATTGTTATTTATTGTTGTTTCCGATATTTTCACATTTTTACAATAATAATGATGTGACTTATGACGTTAAATATTTCTAATCTCTTATGGTCTTTCAACTTTTCGTTCATCGCATAATAAATTTGATAAATAAAGACTGAGAAATAGAAAATTAGGAAATAAAAAAACTGACTATGAAAACAAAGAAAATATTAAGTGACTTCTCAAACTCTAGGTCACGCTAACCACCATACCCAAGGGCACTGACCAAAAATAAATCATACTCCTTATTACTTACAGAGTTCATAAGCCACAAAAGTTCACCTAGCAGGACGCGTGACGTCACTAAAGACAGCTAACTACGCAGTAATAATTGCTAAACAGATTGCAGTTTCATTAAACAATGGTTAATTATTTTGAATGTTATCATTAGGGCATTGTTGAGTTTTTATTTATTTATATCTAGATATTCTGTACAAATCGTATTTTTTACTCGTCATCTTAAATGTTGTTTTCCTTATTTGTTAACACCAAAAATATATTTATCCATTCGCAAGGGAATATCGATTCTGTATAAATACACAAGGAATCATATGTGTGAAAACAAAAACATAAGTATAAACTACCATATATCACGCACATTCACGGGCAGTATGTACACTGACATCTAATATGAAAGTTGGATACATTTTTGTTCTTAAAATACATATACACACACTATACAACATAGACACTGCACTATATTGTTCACAGATGCTTTAACCAACTCAAGTTCACAATACATCAGCTATTTAATACGTGATCAAATTTTGTTGAAATATGAATATAGATATACTGTATTTTACACAAAGCATGGAAACTGTATATAATAATTTTAAATAAGCATCTAGTTCTTCTTAACTCGGAGGATGACATTTTGGAACACAAATTATGCCAAATAACATAAAGAGTTTTACTGATTTTATCTTATACATACCTTTACGTTTCATCAATAAGATTAGGCATTGTTATTCCTAATGATCACTTCCAATCACTTCTGACGAGCACAGGTATTTGTTGTGTATAGCAAACAAAATAAATATCAACGCAAATCAAGATTCTGACTTTCATTAACAACCTTCGCAGGTCAAACAAGTAAAAAATGCGCCGAAGTTTCTTCGGTGCAATCGAGTTTTCCGTACAGTTTATAATCAAGGCCACCGAAAATAGATCTATCTTTCGGTGGTCTCGGTATAATGCTGTATGAGCCGCGGCCCATGAAACTCTCAGCCGGCCGTGATGGCCTGTGTTGTTGCGTTGCCAGAAGCACAATCATGGTTAACTTTAACCATAAATAAAATAAAACACTACTAAGGCTAGAGGGCTGCAATTTGGTATGTCTAATGATTGGAGGGTGGGTGATCAACATACCAATTTGCAGCCCTCTAGCCTCAGTAGTTTTTAAGATCTTAGGGCGGACAGAAAAAGTGCAGACAGGAAAAAAAGTGCGGACGGACAGACAAAGCCGGCACAATAATTTTCTTTTACAGACAACTAAAATGTTTAGAATTACCAGAAGACTGTCAGAAATATACCTGTCAAAGACTGCCTGGCTGTAATGCAACAGACTTTGCAATATAACACGCATGTGTGTCTCAGTATATAACTACGAACATAAAGTAATCTCGATGTGTAGACAGAAAATAATCTAGCCACAGGTTACAAGGCAAGCCATGCAACAAAGCCATGCAAAAAATCTAGATGCAGAACTATTGTAGAGAGTTCATCTGGCGTCACTCAACACAAAATCATTATAAAAAATTATTATAAGATATTATCAACTCTCACTAGACGTCATGGAACAAACGTGTCTATCATGTTGTCATACGGAACTCGTTCGTGGAATGGAACGGAATATAGAGTTTAGGACAAAGGCCAAGCACTGGGACCTATGAGGTCATTCAACGCTGGAAAGGAAATAGGTTTGAAAGGTGTAACAGGGGGATATCCTCGCAGTTGCACTGTGAAATAATTGTCAAGGGTGGGAGGGTCGGTAGCAAGATGGAAGAATGACAATATGAATAGAGGTACAGTAAAAGGAATGAAAGGGGTTGCAGCTAGGGGCCGAAGGGACGCTGCAAAGAACTTTTAAGTAAAGCCTACAGTGCACCGCGTGGGGCCCAAGAAGAATGAAAATTGATTATAATCACCTTTGGGCATGCAAATGAGTTGCGCCCACAAGTTGTTAACTGTTATATCTGCTAAAAAGGTTAAGGATGAATGTATTGCTAAATTTTGCCAACCGAGTTATAGGTAACTGAAAGCAGAAGTTCGCTTTTGTCATAAAGTACATTTCCTGGTGAGGTCTCGGGTAAAAGTGAATTGGATATGAAAATGGCTCATGACCATTTTTCATAGTTTAGTACCGTCCTGTATACTCTACTGTAATCTTTTCAGTGTTTTATAAACACGCCCAGACACACACACACAAATATAAATATATATACTGTATATGTATATATATATATATATATATATATATATATATATATATATATATATATATATATGTATGTATGTAAGTGTATGTGTGGTCGTGTTTGTTAACATGAATCTGAATATTACAAGCTCGCTGTTTACAACCTGAACTAATTCCTAAATATATGAACTAGAATGCTAATTGCCAAAACCATAATTTATATATCTCTCATAAGCGTCCATCTGGAGATACCGAGGTTGAAAGCGCAGGCCATCTTGCCTAACAATTCGGCAAAAAAAAAAGTATGTATATAAATAAGTATATATCTAAGTAAAACACCTGACATTATAAATGATGGCAGGTGCGCTTCTGAACGCTGGCGGAAGCTTTTTATAAATACGCTCCAATGATTCGCTGGCTTCATATTTTGGGAAGTGTCTTTCTGAGTTTATGCTGTCATTTGGCTCCAAATTTTCAAGTTCCATTAAAGATAAACTCCATTTTCACGCGTAGATTTGTACCTTTACGGTGTATTCTGAAATTTCTAAGTATTTTCGTCTTATCGAAGCTGATGAATCATCCGGTTCCTTACAGTTCGATCAAGACAGGTTCACTGCTTCGCATCCATAATCTGACGTCATAACAAGTTGCCAATAACAGAGAATACAGTAGATTATATGCTACGAATCATTTGCTTGCTCTCAATAAAAAATAATAGAAATTTCTTTACGTGAAGCCATTTACACACTGCATGCATACTTACAAAGTTATAAATAAAGAAGATAAAACATAAATAACTAAAATAAACCACATAATAAGCAAATAAAATGCAATTACAATCAGTAAACACGACAAATTTCACGACCAGTTTCACACGTACTTGATTAAACCGCTGGAAAGAGGACAATGACCGCCATCATCTTGGCTCTTAAAGATAGGAACGCATTCTCGGTTCCCAAAGTGCATTATAGATAAGGGGCTCAAGCAGTCACAGCAGAATGTTTGGGGGTTGATCAGACACTGAAAACCCACAACCGGGGGGTTGCACGTGTCTTAAAAGTTCTCAGGCGACAAGAAACAGTTTCCCAGCTTGACTTATCACTGCATTCCTTTGGGAGATTTGGTATGCTAATTTCCGGTATTTCCCACGAGAATTGTAGTCCCGTTTGTTTTTGGTTTGACTTTATGGAAAATATATCCAAGTAGCAAAGGAAGAAGAACTATATTTTTTTAAATATATAGCTTCTCCATTGGTTTTCAATATCTACTGTCGGTCATTCACAAACATATACTCAGTTTCATACATATTTGATACATCTACACATAAACAGGGGCCTCTACTTAAACTAAAATTGTTTTCAATGTACCACATTCTTTGAAATTCATGTACTATTCTATATTTTCACATTAAGCCGTTTCCCCTTAAACATATTTCACACACTGACTGCTGAATCGTGGAAGATCTCCCTTTACTGACATGCTCGCTCTTATTTCGTTCCCACAGCTAAATAAGTCCTTCCTACTGGACTGACAAGAAAAGGTACAAAAGTACAAGAGAAAAGCTGAGGTACGAAAATGGAAAGAGAGCCCCAAGCTTGACGCACTGGTTTCGCGTCATTCACTGGAGGGAGAGAGCTAACTTCGCTGTTTTCTCGATACCTGGTTCTACAATGCCTTTTCACAGATTATGGTTGGTTGCCCAAACAGGCTTCTATGCTTGCCCTAGAAGAGACTGAATCGATCTGATTAGAAGAAAAGGCAATCTTAATAAAAGCTCCTTGAAGGATTCAAGAAATGCAACTGAAGGTAGTGAATTCTGCTCTCAGAAAGATGATGGCATTTACTATAAAATCTGATTTCTGATTCTACAATGCCCAATAAAAGACTGAATTACACTTGATTAGAAGAAAAAGCTGTCTTAATAAAAAAAACTTCTTGAAGGATTCAAGAGGTACAGACGAGGGCAGTGAATTCTGCTTGCAGGAAGTTGATGGCATTTACTACAAAACCTGATTTCTGGTTCTACGATACCTCTTCACAGACAGGAGTATAGGTAAGTATACCTTAGTTTAACCAGACCACTGAGCTGATTAACAGCTCTCCTAGGGCTGGCCCGAAGGATTAGACTTATTTTACGTGGCTAAGAACCAACTGGTTACCTAGCAACGGGATCTACAGCTTACTGTGGAATCCGAACCACATTATACCGAGAAATGAATTTCTATTACCAGAAATAAATTCCTCTAATTCTTCGTTGGCCAGCCGGAGACTCGAACACGGGCCTAGCAGAGTGCTAGCCTAGAACTCTACCGACTCGTCCAACGAGGAACTTGCAGGGGTATAGATGCCTGCCGAAATCGGCCTCGGTAAATGCCCAATAAAAGACTGCTTTAGGCTTGATTTGAAGAAAAATCTGGCTTAATAAAAACTTATTGAAGGGTTCAAGGAATAAAGATGAAGGCAGTGAATGCTCCTTGCAGAAAACTGATGGCGTTTACTACAAAATATGACTTGTAAAGGGCACGCCTACTGTATGTGTATGTAAACAGACGTGAGTATCATCCATGCACAAACAGCACGTAGCTTACAAGGCACAAGCACTCTTGCAGATAACTGACAAGACACGAACGCCTGTCGCAACACAAATCGCAGCGTATGTTGCACGTTAAAACATTTTCCAAATTACCCAGTAATTACAGCCAAACCTTAACAGAAAGCTACGGCCCACACACAATTGCTCGTTAGCACTCGGATACCGTAAAGCATTGGCCGCGAAAAATGCGAATCACACTAACCCCCTTTCTTTACTTAAGCGGCTTGTGGGTGAGGCCAGTACCTAGTGACCAGCTAGAAGGAACCTTTTTTTTTTTTTTTTTTCTTAGAGCAATAACAACATACTACAACCGACAAGGTTTAATGGGGTCTGAAGATGGTTGAGCATATATGCTCTCAGCTTGGAAATGAAACTGACAATGGTTTCTTCTTGATTTTGTGGGTCAAGAAGATATATTCGATTCATGATGTTTTGAGATATTGTAAAATGGATACGACGAGAATTGGATTTCTAGAATTATAGTTCATGTGGGACGCGCTCTTCGGAGTAATGATCATTTTAGAAGCTGGAAAATCTGGAAAGAACTGAACACTTGGAGTTATGGGTAAAGAATGGTTTTGTTAAATAATAATAATAATAATAATAATAATAATAATAATAATAATAATAATAATAATAATAATAATAATAATAATACGATGCATGAATTGTAAGAAAGTAAAAGAGGAATTAGACTTTTAATATATCTTAAGAAAAAAGGGTTTATAATCAAGTTGGGTTATTAAAAAGGGAAAATTTATCGTTACCCTACGGGACATAGAAGTTCGATCAATGCTGTTTTTCATTTGACGTCAGATTTGTAAGAAATAAAAATGAAAATAAACCATAATTACTTTGTTTGTTTTCAGTCTGTCATTTTCTGGACACCTGTGTGAAGATGGTTCATGTTTACAAATGTCCTATAATTCTCAAAAATATGTCTCTAAATCCTGATGTGCCCCCAAATTCTTAAGGTCCCTAAACTAGTAAGGACATGCCCCAAGATTCTTGAAGATATATTCCAAATTCTTACGGATGTGAAAGGGATTCTTTAAGATGTCCTCAGATTCTTTAAAATGTCCCCAGATTCTTTAAAATGTCCCCAGATTCTTTAAAATGTCCCCAGATTCTTAAGGATATGGTTCCCAAATTCTTTAAGATGCCCCCAGATTCTTTCAGATGTCCCCAGATTCCTTAAAATGTCCCTAAATTCTTTAAAATGTCCTCAGATTCTTTAAAATGTCCCCAGATTCTTTAAGATGCCCCCAGATTCTTTAAGATGCCCCCAAATTCTTTAAAATGTCCCCAAATTCTTTAAAATGTCCCCAGATTCTTATGGATATGTCCTCAAATTCAGAACAGCTGTGTTCATCAAACATTGTCATGATCAGTTATTGATAAATTTCCGTGAACAAACGTAACAATCGCTAGGGTCATGGACGTCATCTTCATTAACGAAAATATTTATGAATTTATATATCCTTCAAAAACTTTTATCTCTCTCTATCTCTCCTTTTTCTTCTTTTTACATTTGCTAAGTAATTCTCTATCTATCTCGACCTGCATTTACTTTCTCCAATATTCTCATCCTTACTTTCTTACAATTCGTGCATCTTATTATTATTATTATTATTATTATTATTATTATTATTATTATTTAACAAAACCATTCTTTCCCCATAACTCCAATAGTTCAGTTCTTTCCAGATTTTTCCAGCTTCTAAAAATATTATTACTCCGAAGAGCACGTTCTACACGAGCTATAATTCAAGAAAGCCAATTCTCGTCGTATATCTATTTTACATCATCTCAAAATAAAATTTATTTTACGAAAATGGCGCCAGTCACCATGAAACCAGTATCTCACGCAACCTCTATAGTTCGAGTTATCTCCCGATCTCCCGCTTCGTGCATGCGCATGCGCAGCTGCTTCCGACATAAAAAAAAAAAATGCTTCAAGTCTTCGTCTAACAGTTAATTAAAAATCAAAGAGTGTATCTGAGGCGTTGAAACTAAATAACAGTTGTGGACGTCAAGTTATTTTCTTTGGATGGACTTGCGAAACGGTGTGACGGAGTGCAAACACGAAGCTATCAGCCACCTGCAGCGTAAACGTCAAGAACCAATCGTGAGACGATGACCAGATATCACCACCTGGTGGCTGCTGTTGATGTTGATGACGAACTTCGTTCAATACTGTTCGCTAGTTTCGTGCTCGCGTTGGGTGGGAGTCATTAGGCTTTTTTAAAGACTGTTTGCTTGCTTGGAGGCTGGTCGTTATAGCTGTATTACTCGCTTAAGTAAAGTGTATGCGTGTGTATATACATGAAAGAGAGAGAGAGAGAGAGAGAGAGAGAGAGAGAGAGAGAGAGAGAGTTTTGTGCCCGCGTGCAAGCTATGGAGTTAGACCTACCGCTACTCCATACGTAGGGGCATATTCTAAAACATACACGGCATACTAACTAGTACCATGAGTCTAGGGCACGCTAGGTAACAGGAACAACTATGCCACACACATACAGACTGAGTTTAAGATGTCAACAAAGCATATTTTAACCTAGCAACCAGTGCGCAGCTATGAAGGTGTTTAACCTAGCAACCAGTGCGCAGCTATAAAGCTGAAGGTAAACACGTATTCAAAAATGTCAAGAAATACGTGCGTATTCTCAAATAACAAGGGATGATATCCAATCGAAGCATATCTTATCTCATCCTAACTAAGAGGGTTCTTGATAATTCTACTCGAGACATATTGTGCCACATGTTATGTAAATAATGAAATCTTTGATGTAACATTCAGATAATTTAATCTCTTTTTATACTTGAGACAATGACGTATATAAAATCTTCTTTGTCCTAGTTAAAGACTGGTTGAAAGTAGTTTTGTACCCAGTACTGAAAACTCTCAAAGCCTAAATGAAGAAGAAAGGGTTACAGAAGCAGTCAAATTGGTGAAACGTATGTGTGTAGGTGTAGGTGTGTATGTGTGTATAAAAGTGTATTTTGCTGTCCGAGTTGCATAATCAGAAAATGCCCATCTGCTGAGCTGGTAGCAAAGTTCTGAACAAATCTGTTGACAATGTAGATCTATAAACATCAAAATCTCATTGGCCTTAACACGAAATCATCTACCTCATTATCTTATGGGCTGATTTGCAAACTCACTGCAAAAATACAAATATATATATATATATAAAAATCGCCTAATTATCTTATCTGGTCTGCAATCAAAGACAGAGATGGAACTCTTATGGAGACAAATCCCAATAGAATTATAAAAAATTATTAAAGAATGCCATTAACAAAATTACCCATAATCCAACGAAACCCTTACCATATTGACTTCCCTTCATAAAAAAAAAAAAATTCTCAACTACAGGAAAAATATATCAACTATTATTTACGGCCGTATGAAGTAATTAGAAATAAAAAAAAACACAACAACAATGACAGCTGTCATGCGTACTACACTTTTTTTCCGATAAATCAATTAACTGGACCATCGAACTGTGTTAAATTTTTTACCAATACAGACCCAGTCGTTATTAAGGCCTAAAATTGATGGAGTATGGGAGAGCCTTGCTAAGAAGGAAGGGGGGTGGTTATTTTTTCAACCAACATAGAACCAGTCGTTTTTGAGGGCCTAAAGTTAGAGAGTATGGGAGAGCCTTACTAAGGAGGATGGGGGAGGGGGAGAAAGAAGGATGGGTTTGTTAGAAGGATGGGGGAGGGTTTAGTTATTATCATGTCGCTCAGAGATAACGACAGGTAACGATGATTTGACCTTGAAAATTTTGGTGGAGGTCAGAGGTTTTCTAGAAAAAAAAACGAGTCATTCTAACCTTATGTCCATGAAAATGAAAAGTTCGTGTCTTACATAAACATATATGCACTCATACATTTGTATTCATAGATACAAAGCCCATATGCAGCATAACACAATTACCTTGTATATATATACCATTAGCTTTTAACTACTACATTTGCTCTCTCTCTCTCTCTCTCCTCTTCTTCTTCTCATTTCATGTTTAAGTCACAACCACTCACAATTTCCTAACGTTTCCTCGAAGATCATTCTCGTACTCGATTAACTGAGACGGGTTGTGTTTCTGTGACTCAGTAATCATTTCCTTTTCTATACAGCATTCATTCACGATTCCCAAATGATAACAAACATTATGGAAAAGTGTGTGACAGCAATATTTGAGTCAAGATCCTCACAGTATATTTAAAGGACCTTGATTTGAGTGGTGTAAATTTATTTCCTTACGGACGAGTGTTGCGTATTTGAGGGTTGCCTCCCTCAGCTGAACTGAAAATCCGCCATTCCCACCATTATCTGGTTGCTTATTTCCTGTTTGGCTTCACTTTATTTCTTACTAAGGGTGCGCCCACGCTACAGGAAAAACATGTCCTAAGCACGTCGACAACTTGTCGCATACAGGTCACAAACAGGCTGAGAACAAGTCAACAACCATAAGTGGAGAAGCAGTCTTTACAGTAACACATATCATAAGCACGTCGATAACTTGTCGCATACACGACACAAACAGGTTGAGAAAAGGAACAAACATAAGTGGAGAACCCGTCTTTAAAGTAACACATATAAACACGTCGACAACTTGTCGCATACACGTCACAAACAGGTTGAGAACAAGTTACCAACCATAAGTGGAGAACCAATCTTCACAGTAAAAACATGTCATAAGCACGTGGACAACTTGTCGCATACATGTCACAAACAGGTTCTCAACCGTAAGTGGAGAACCATTCTTTACAGTAAAACACGTGATAAGCACATCAACAACTTGTCGCATACGTGTCACAAACAGGTTGTGAACAAGTTAACAACCATAAGTAGAGAACCAATCTTTATAGTAAAAACGCCATAAGCACGTCGACAACTCGTCGCATATATGTCACAAACAGGTTGAGAACAAGTTAACAACCATAAGTGGAGAACCAATCTTTATAACACAACATATCATAAACAGACAGAAACTTATTGCATACATTTCACAAACATGTTGAAAACAAGTCCATGATTGCAAGAGGAGAACCAACCTTTGGTGCGCGATAGATCTGAACAAAGCTTCCTACGAAAGGATATAAATGGTTTTGATAATTGCCTCAGACATAAGTTGGTCACCATTCATTTTTCTTCTTCTTCCTCCTCTCCTTCTTCTTCTTCTTTGACCTATTGTGCTGGCCTCAGAACACGGCCAGCCTGAGAACCTCATAACACAGTCATGTGCAGTGGAAGAGAGTCTTAAGAGTAATTATCACATTACTGGTGTAATTAACATAGGTAGCACTGAACGGCATTAACTCTCTCTCTCTCTCTCTCTCTCTCTCTCTCTCTCTCTCTCTCTCTAATAAGAGATCCAAATAGTGTTCCATTTTTTGTACTTGCTTACTTAATCTCTGCAGAATTTTCAAAGATTTTCTCTGAGTCAGGTTGCAGAGATAACGTTCACAAAATATTATCAGGCCACAATGAAACAGAGGGACAAATATAAAAAATGTTTCTCTCACTACACTAACTCATGACATATTTCCATATACGACTCATTTATCCAACTTAATTTTTAAAAAGGTCTACAAACAAATATTTTTCTCTCACACGAAAGTTGAATTGAATTGAATTGAATACAGAATTTAGGCCAAAGGCCAAGCACCGGGGCCTATGAGGCCAATCATCGCTGAAACGGAAATTGAGAGTAAAAGGTTTGAAAGGTGTAACAGGAGGAAAACCTCAAAGCAGTTGCACTATGAATCAATTGTTAGGAAAGGGTGGAAAAGTCAGATGGAAGAGAGAGAATATGAAGGGAGGTACAGTAAAAGGAACGAAAGGGGTTGCAGCTAGGTGCCTCAGGAAGGCACGCTGCAAAGAACCTCAAGTAATGCCTACAGTGGACCGCATGAGGTGCTTGAACGGCACTAACCCCGCTGCGGAGCTCACGACAGTTGCTTTCCAGGCAATCAAGCAATGAGAAGCCAAAATTCCTCACTAAGTGAAATAACTTCATTTTAGACAGCAATATTCTGAGTCCTAAATAACACTAATGCCACTGGATAATGGGTCGTAATATTCTTCATATGCACGTTAGAAACTACTGCTCGGAGTTTAAGTATAATAAGCGTGGTTTTTCAAAGTGCGCATTTTTTATAATCATTGCTTCCGCCGGCGGGCAGGTAGGCTGCAGAATGACGACAACTTTGCGACAATGTTAATAAAATGTACAATCATGCGTCTTTTTGTTTATTTATTTATGTTGTTACTTAGAAGTATACTGCTTCCAGTTATACGTGCTGTGTAGAATACTATGACTATATACTAATTATCGATTAGGAAATTATCATTATTAACTTTGATAAAATTATTTTTTTGTAAAGTGTTTGCCCGTATGTGCAATTGCCTGTGCATTGAAGTATTCATATAATCTCCCTCTGTCATATATATATATATATATATATATATATATATATATATATATATATATATATATATATATATATATATACACTGTATAAGTAATAAGTTTCCATCTGTTTATGATATGGTTCATTGTGAAGATTGGTTCTCCAAGATTGTCGTTCATCTGTTTGCAACCTGTTTGTGACATGTATGCGATAAGTTGCCGGAATGTGTTTGCGACATGTTCTACTATGAAGATTGGTTCTCCACTTATGGTTGTTAACTTGTTCGTCGACAATTTGTCGCATACTTGTCACAAAAAGGTTCGAGAACAAGTTAGCAGCAGTAAGTGGAGAACCAATCTGTACAGCAGAACATGTCACAAACACGTGCCGGCAACTTATCGCGCATACATGTCACAATATATATATATATATATATATATATATATATATATATATATATATATATATAATATTTTAAGAGAATCATTAATCTTGTCTGCGAACATCTCTCCCATGAACACATCGTTAATGCACAGTTACTGACTGATGGCAGCGTCTCTCATAAGTATATACAGCATATAACGTGCTTGTAAAGGATTAATTTACTCGCTAAGTTAGTGCAGTTAAACACGAACCCTCCAAACACCGTCCCCCCCAACACACCCAACAAACCACAACGTACGGAATAAGAATAATTCTATTTTTTCTCTCTTTTCCTACTTTGAAAAAATCTTTTAATGTTTAAGTTACGCACGAAAATTACGGAAGAAGAATGTTTTTATTTTTATTATTTTTTGGCAGTTTAGTGTCGAAATCTTTGACCTTAAACCTTGCTTCTTTGTTTCAGAAGACGCTGGGCCATGTGACATATTCAGGCTTCATGGTATGAGTTGGTATTCATTTTATCACCTGTTAATGGAATATATATAATTTATTTATATATATATATATATATATATATATATATATATATATATAATGAATATATACATATTATATACATATATGAAACACAGATTGAAAAAACTGTAAAAGCAAAATTATTTTAGTATCTGATAATTCCATGTCCTTTCCTTGCTCTTTCTCTCTCTCTCTCTCTCTCTCTATAAACAATCCTAAAAAAATCATTTGCCTATTCCAATAAGAAGTTCGCAAGCGTGTTTTACACCTTTCCAGTCCTAGAATCATCCAAGATGGCATCATAATTTTTTTAATTAAATCTAATATTCGGCACTGGGCATCTGACGCCACAAAACGGAGATTTCATCATTCAATACTATTCTAAATAAAGCTGTTGCTTTCTGTAAGTCCTTCCCAAAAGAAGGCACTGTCATCTGCCAGCGCCTTCAACCTTCAGCCAAAAAAAGTCTCAACCTGGAACCCAAGTTCCTCTAGAGTTCTTTCAGCCACAAGAGGTCCCTAGCCTGTATTCAAGTTTTACAAGCCTCAACCACAAGAGGTCCCAACCTGAAAGCAAGGTTTTTGAGGTCTTTCAACCACAAGAGGTCCTAACCTGAAACCAAGTTTTTTGAGGTCTTTCAATCACAAGAGGTCCCAACCTGAAACCAAGCTTTTTGAGGTCTTTCAACCACAAGAGGTCCCAACCTGAAACCAAGCTTTTTGAGATCTTTCAACCACAAGAGGTCCCAACCTGAAACCAAGCTTTTTGAGGTCTTTCAATAACAAGAGGTCCCAACCTGAAACCCAGTTTTACAAGGCTCAACCACAAGAGATCCCATCCTGAAACGAGTTTTACAACCACGAGAGGTCCCAACCTGAATCCAAGTTTTGCGAGGGTCGACCTAATGAGCGCCTAATCTGAAGCCATTTTTTTTTATATAGTTTTTCAACCATACGAGGTCCAAACCTAAAACCAATTTTTTCGAGTTTTTCCAACCCAGAGAGGCCCCAACCTAACCCTAACCACCTACCTACGGGCACACAGAAAGAAAGTGGCCCTAGAAACCATGTTACAAGAATGACTGGGATGTTCTTAACCAGCTAGACGCTTCGTATAACATTAAATCGACCGGAGAGTACATGAGAAATCAATGCACTTCTCACTATACACAGACATCACGCCCTGACGAGCAAGCGTGACAAGCGAGACTCTCTTTAAACGGCCCGAGATTCGTTTGTGCCAAATTTACACTGGCGTTTCCGCTCGCCAGAGTCCAAATGGAATCTGTGTAAATAAGTATACATTTCTACGCCTTGCTAGCAGCCTTCTTCATTCGAGTTAAGAGAAGGTGAATCCAGGTCAAATAAAAGTCACAGAAAAAAAGTTACAGAAAAAAAGTCACAACAATCATTCCTAGATTGTGACCCCGAAGGGTTTTAACCTTTGAAGCGTGTTTAGTACAACGCCGCTGGGGATTTCCATATAAATATCATAAAGATAATGACCCCCAAGAAATATTGTGAATTTTTCCTATGCGACTTTATTACCAACCACCATAAATAATGTGACTTTTTCCCGAGCCTAAATTGTGACTTTTTTTCCAGTGACTTTATTACCGGCCACCGAGAAGGTTATCGGACGGTAGGTTCTCTTGACAGCTGAGATTGGACTGTCACAAGCTGTAATCTGTCCTAGAAAGTACGAAATGAACATCGTGATAAAGTTACATTTGTAGAAAACGAACACATTTTGTGTAAATATAAGATTTAAATATGTAAAATAGGTTTTTATAAAATACTGAAAGGAGATACGCTGAGCTATGCACAGTATTTTAAAATCCTGAGGCACAGTTAAAAAAAAAAATTTGTCATAACTCGCCGTTAACTGTCGATTATTTGAATTAATAATAGTGTTTAACCTTTTCTAGATCTCTCCTAAGTTAAGTATCATACAGGAAGATGAATAATTCAGTTTGAAGAGGAAAGGAAGGGTTAAAATGAATCGATAATAATAATAATAATAAAATAATAATAATAATAATATCGAATATATGTCCATGAATGTACCTCTAAAAATAACATAAAAGAAGTATATTCAAGTATTTAATGTTATTTTAGGTAATTTCAAAATAATAATAATAATAATTCCATATGGTAATAAATCTACCCACCCTTGTATGTAAAGGCAACACTTTATTTTTATCCATCTTATTCTTTCCCTTTTTTACGTAATCTCACTCTATGACAGACCAATAAAAAAAGAAAGGGGGAATAACACAGGTAATAAATGATATAGGCTACAAACGATAAAGATAAAAAAAAACTGTATATAAGATAAATCCTAAAAGCACGTTCGAAATTTTACATGGCGCAAAATTCCCACAGGAGTGTCGTCATTATGAGTGACTTACCAAATGACCTACGCTGGGAAAACGGACGTTCAGTTCGTTACAAGAGGCGCAGTCACGTGCAGGGTTTAAAATCTCACAAAAAAAAAAAAAAAAAAAAAAAAAACGGTCAAGTAATTCATAATTCGATCCTACTGAAAACGGGGGATCATTCAGCCTCATCGGTAACTGTACAAGATAAGTTAATCCGATTGGAGGATATAACACGGAACCTGGAACGCGAGAGATAATGTGATACAGTATGCATGATGGCGTAACTGGTTACAGTACCAACAACTGGGGGATACAGTGAATACCGTACTACATGATTATGTAAATTATAAGTAAGCAAGATATGTACGTGTATTTTTTTTTGGGGGGGGGAGGATGAACCTTTAAATCTAAATTGAAAATGCTAATATGAGAAAAACAACATTGTGGATATGTAATTGATGCTTTATATATATATATATATGTGTGTGTGTGTGTGTGTACATAGCACTGCAGCCTTCACAAAAATACTCGTCCGTTATTCTGCTTTTAAACGAAAACGGAGACGAATATCATTAAACACAAAAAAAAAAGTTTATGTTCCCTTCTTTAAGATTAAACAAATGCTAATCAGAATATAATTAACCCTTAAATGCGTACCTATCTACTGACCAAAATTAATAAAAACATCTACAGTCGCAAAAGAATATTACAGTAGATTAAAAGAAATTAACAAATCCTAACTGAACGTGCTATTCCGTGCAAGAAGGACGCACCTTTAAGTCATGAGTGGATTGGGCCGAAAAGCGTGAGAAAATGTCAACCTAACAACGTCATGACACTGATAAACACACATAACATCCAGGTGTCAATTCCCGGTGACAATATGCGAGAAGAATCATATCATGCGGAGACTTTTCATGTTTAGTTTAGCGGTGTTTTGTCGAGGTACTAGAGAAAAAGAATGTTTGTTGCAAAGAATGTTTGCAGATATACCAGAAAAAAAGATGTGGAGGGAGGGTGATGTGGAGGAAAAAAGGGTGAGTATTGAATAAACAAAATAAATAAGACTACGCTACGCCTACCTGGACGAAAGTATATGAAACAAGCGTAAAACTGAGAGAAAGAACACAATAACTTCAAGAAAAGTAACAAACAATGTAGGACGCGACAGCTGATCCCTCCCGTTTATTTGTCACGTCTGTCTTGTTGTCTTTACCGGAACTCTGGCGGCAACCTAAAAAAAAAAACGGAAACCCGTTTAGTCTCAATCGCGTACCCTTAAAAGGAAACGACCCATCAAATCAAGGTGTAATACTGTTATTACAAAGTAAAAATCGCTGTCATTATACGTCGTAGACAGTTATTGTCATGGCAGTCCCGTATCCAAGTCATTTCGTTACGTTTTCAATCGAAAGACCACCGTAGCGTAACACCGAGTTAATAATCATTATGGGTAAGACTCTGATCGTCAATATATTTGAGTTATCCATCATCATATAGAAAACGGGAATTCTCGACCGACGAATGATATTTTAAAGTGACTGCAATTCTCGATCATACTGATGTTGTACAAAGTAAATCGCCATTTTTGGTCAGTTCATTCGGTATACCGTTTTCTTTTATAGACGAAAGGGTTCCTTCAAAATTATTTAAGGCTTTGTTTCAACTTGTTAAAGCTTTGTTATCTTTTAGTAGCGGCGTAACATGTGTCAAGTCACTGAAACTTTTCCAGTGGAGTAAGACAATTATAGTTCCCGAAATGAACGTATAAATGTTATTAAGTATTAAAATAGTCCCTGCACCAATCACGGTAAACTTTAGTGTCCAAAAGAGCATTCTTTAAATTCGTATTCTGGTCGAGTTACGTTAACTCCTCTGGTATAATTTTGAGTATTAAACAATGCGTACGTCCAAGATGTGTGAGCATTTAATACCTCCCTCTCTTTCTCTCTCTGACTCGGTAAATTAACTACCATATCTCTTGCCACGGTAAATTAGCTACCATATCTCTCGCCAGCTGCAATGGCCAACGTGTCACGTATTACTTTCTCAAGAGCATTTTAGCGTCTTCCAGTCGATGCCGCGTCGTAAATTTTTCGAACAGGACGACACAGCGCCGATGGGTGACGCAGGAGATGCGTCCCAATTTTTTACAAATTATATTCGGCGCGAGGTTACGTTGTAAACGCTGAATGTCTGTCGGTACTCGTTACAAAACGGAGGAAAACTTACTTGTTTCTTGAAGTTTAAGGTTTTAAGAAAGTGACCAGCGAGTGACGACCTTATTTGATGATTTTTTTCATCTTTCTACTGACAACTAAGTCGCATGTGTTTTTTTTTTTTACAGACATTTATTATTATTATTATTATTATTATTATTATTATTATTATTATTATTATTATTCAATTACTTATCCCAACTCGTAGACTTGGACCAAGCTAGTGAAACAGGCCTCCAGAACTAGAGGCCTGTTTCACTTTATAGCTCGGCACAAAAAAAATGCGTATGTAAGTGTATTAATCACAAAAGTCTAGTTGTATATATATAGTATGTATAGTTTACCTTTCACTTCATATATAACCTGTCTACTTCTTTATTCATCTGTTTATTTATTTACCGATTTACTAATATTACAAGACATTCCTTCATTCACAAATTAATTTCTCCCTTCATTTTTGTGTTCATTCACACACATTTTTCCTATTGCAAAAAGAACATAACTTCTCCCATTTTGTTACCACCAAGTTAAAATTCTAAAAAGCCCAATGTATATTAACATTTTAATATTAACTGTCAAATTAACTATCCCAAATGACAGTTAATTTCATGATAAAACTTTCAAAAGATTAGTTAATTGCAAAGTACATTTGATTAAGCACCCTGTCTGAAAAACAAAATATAAATGAATAAGAGTTTTCTTTTCCATTTCAAACGCCACTGGATTCAGGGGTGGTTGACACATGCTTCAGAAGACTTATCTGACACAAACTTATCACTGAATTGTCAGCGGCTACATTACTGTTATCTGGAGAGGAGAAGAAAATGATGATAATGAGGAGATGGTAGGCCCTACACACCAACTGCATTAGGCAAGAGGATTCGAAATGCATTTTTTATTTTTTGGGGGAGGGGAAGGAAAGGAGTGGTCTCTTAACGGAATTAAGTTCAGCTCTGCTGAGTGACTCTCTCTCAATGAAGAATGAGATGCATCTCTCTCTCTCTCTCTCTCTCTCTCTCACTGAAGAATGAGGTGCATTTCTCTCTCTCTCACTGAAGAATGAGGTGCATCTCTCTCTCTCTCTCACTGAAGAATGAGGTGCATCTCTCTCTCTCTCTCTCTCTCTCTCACTGAAGAATGAGGTGCATCTCTCTCTCTCTCTCACCGAAGAATAAGGTGCATCTCTCTCTCTCTCTCTCACCGAAGAATAAGGTGCATCTCTCTCTCTCTCTCTCTCTCTCTCTCTCTCTCTCTCTCTCTCTCTCTCCCAGAGATAAATAGGATGGTATTTAACTCTGATAAATTTGAATCAATGAACTATGGTGATAAAGCAGGAACGCTATATGCATATAAAGGATAATAATGAGACAATCACAAACAAGGAAGCAGTTAAAGACCTTGGTGTGATGTTGAATAGAATATGTTATGCAATGATCAAATAGCAGTTCTATTGGCAAAATGCAAAGCAAAAATGGGAATGTTGTTCTTCAAAACAAGAAAAGCTGAACACTGATTATGCTTTATAAAACGTACGTACGTAGTCCACTTGAATATTGCGATATAATATGGTCTCTCACTCCAAAAGGATATTGCAAAATAGAGAGTACAAAGGTCATTTACAGCTAGAATAGAAAAGTTAAGGACCTTGACTAAAAAACTTAATTCGTAATTTATATAGTCTTGAAAGGAGAAGAGAACGCTTGGTAATTCAAGCATGGAAACAGAAGGAATTACTGAAAACATCATGGAACTAAAAATATCTAAAAGAGCAAGCAGAGGTAGATTAGTAGTGCGAAAAACTATACCAGGAAAACTAAGGAAAGCATACAGGACATTAATCCACCACGCACCAGCATCGATAATGCAGCATCTATTCAATGCGCTACCAGCTCATCTGAGGAACATAACAGGAGTGAGCGTAGATGTGTTTAAGAATAAGCTCGACAAATATCTAAGATGCATCCCAGACCATCCAAGACTGGAAGATGCAAAATATACCGGAAGATGCGTTAGCAATTCTCTGGTAGATATCAAAGGTGCCTCACACTGAGGGACCTGGGGCAACCCGAACCAACTGTAAGGTCTGTAAGGTAAGGTAAGGTCTCTCTCCAGAATCAAATACATATCGCTCAAGTAAAATATTAAAAATTTATATTTTTACCAGACTTCTGAACAGGTGTTCTGGGTGAGAAATTTTCGTCAAATGTGCAAGAAGTAAGCACTGAAAACTGCTCTTAATTCTATTCATTTATTCATCCAGTTGGTTAGTTAGAACACGAATAAGACAGAGCACGCTAACCAGACGAAATATTTGCATGGAAGACTTATACTAAAGAACGCTGGTTTTAAAAACCAGAAATGTCCACAATTCTGCGCTGAAGAACATGAATCTGCAGGAACTGGGTAACGCTGGTATCTTTCCTAGAGACTGACCCCCATAGGTTTTCTTGGTGGTCATTATCTTTATGATATTTACAGTCTTTTGATTATGTTTTTACGGTTATCCTCCTAACCGCGCAACGACTCTTCGCTGCTGGGAGAAAGAGCGCTGGTGACTGGTACAATACATGTACATACGCTACCGGGGTCTGAGCGATGACAGGCAGGGCAGCCGATCGAGACTACAAAGTCTAAACCAAAGCCAAATCAAAGTCGTTCAAAAGAAGGCATCGTGCCTACCCCATATAAATGGGAAAAAAGCACGTTAAAAAGAAGAAGAAGGTTATCCTCAACGGCCCTGTACTAAACACGCCGCAAAGGTGGACACACACCAGGTTAAAACCCTTGGGGGTCACTATCCAGGGAGGATCCCACTTGGCTGGTAATCCCCAAGAAGAAACTTATTTATAAACAGAAAGCAGATAACCTAAAAAAAAAACGTAAAAAAGTTAGAGGGCTAAAAAGTGAAAATAAAGTGTTCAAAGCATGAGAAACTAACTAGAATAATTAGATAAAGGCCAAGCGCTGGGACATATGATGTGGTCATTCAGCGCCGAAACGTAAACTGAGAGAAAAGGAGGTTTGAAAGGTGCAACAGGAGGAAAACCTCGCAGTTGCACTACGAAACAATTATTAGGAGAGGGTTGAGGAAAGCAAGGTGGAACAGAGAGAGAGAATATGAAATGAGGTACCGTAAAATGAATGAAAGGGGTTGCAGGTAGGGGCCGAATGGAAGCTGCCAAGAACCTTAAGTAATACCAACAGTGCAAAGCGTGAGGTGCACTAACGACACTAGCCACACACCCCCCGCCCCCCACACCTCCGGTTTACAAAACATTAAGCAAAGGAAAACAGCAAGAAGCACACAAAGAATCTCTTTCCTAAAGTACCCTTCCTTTGCTTCCCAGAAAGGAAATTGGAGAGTTTTATGACGTCACTCAACGTATCATACGTCAACCTTCGGGGAAAAAAATGTTGTGTCATCTCTATGGTCCGTGGGTTAAACAAGCGTCACAAAACCGTAGGTCTTCAAATGGAGCTGTTGACAAAATTATAGTCATGAGATATGGCCGATTTTCTGATTGTATAGAACGCAGCCATATAATATATTTACGTCCGATTCTATTATCCTGATACGGGCTGTGCACGCGAATATATATATATATATATATATATATATATATATATATATATATATATATATATATTTATTAATTAACTTTTTTTTCTTGGCCACTTCAAACCTAATCAGACAAAATTACTGTCATTATCATAACACACACAACAGCTGACCAGCCTTAATCTCTCTCTCTCTCTCTCTCTCTCTCTCTCTCTCTCTCTCTCTCTCTCTCTCTCTCTCATATATATATATATACAGATATGTATATATACATATATATACATGTATTTACATATACATATATATACATATATAATAACTTTCAGATGAGCAATAAGTTATTTAAATCCAGGAATGTCAAAAGCGGCCCCAAATTTAACAAAAATGGCTATCCTGCTGCAGGATGTTAAATTACTGCATGACCCTGCTTGCCTGTTAATCACAGGAGCTCTTATATGGCAATTTCGGCAACTGGCCCATCAACAGGATGCCATGTCAGCTTAACACTCGACGAAAGTGGGCCTTTGGGTGTGCGTAACTTTATTCTTATTACTTATAGGAGGTCATATATATCAAATTTTGGAAGAGAGAAGTGTCCAAATGGGGTTATTTTGAGCCAAGCGATATCATGATGTCTCATAAGTGATGCATAATGGAATAACTTTGCTTGTAACTTAGAGGAATCCGGATTTAGCAACTTTTGGAAGAGAGAGAGAGAGAGAGAGAGAGAGAGAGAGAGAGAGAGAGAGAGAGAGAGAGAGAAGATAAGATGCCCTTAAGTATTGCTAAATATTCGTATTTTACGTCTTGTTATGCTGACACTTTCTTCGCTGAATTACTAAGTAACTAGTTGCATCACCTTGTACTAGAAATCAAGGTTGCTACAGAATTGCGTTGTGAAAATGCATAGGTTGCACATACTTACACACACACACACACACACACACACACATATATATATATATATATATATATATATATATATATATATATATATATATATATATATATATATATATATATATACAAATTAGAATAACTGCTTTCTCTTTGGAAGTTGAGATATCATACCGTTGAAGAAGGTATATCAACAGTCTAGAAAACTAAAGATATGATAGAGGGTTATCAATCTCTTACGAAAACTGGCCTATTTACCACGAAGCTGACGACGGCAAATGTTTTATCTCTGAAAACTACGACGTTAGATGATGAAGATTTCAGAGCATGATTAACAAATTTGTACGCTTTGAACCCAGATTTTCCTAGGTCTGTGTCCATTAGCTGCATGATATTGCTGTATATTTGTGGTCAATTGTGAATCAAGATCGTTTGAATGACCAGGTTTGGTCCTTTTGGGCACTGAAAGTGGGGTCACTGGACTTGGATAAAATTGATCCTGAATATGCCACGGTCAGAGATATGAAAATTCCCAGAGATTTTTGACACTTTTTAAAGTATATTTCGTCCTAAATCAGCCTCATATTAGTCATTCTATGCAGGAACAACTTTTGATACTGGAAAAACAATCCTTACTACATATTTGCGTCTTGGATGATATTTATAATGAAATAAAGCGGCATCGTTAACAGGCATTGAAGCAAAGACTTTCCATATCTTGGGTGGCTCAAAATGAAGGCAGTTACAAAAAAAAAAAAAAAAAAAAAAAAAAAAAAAAAAAAAAAAGAGGCTGAAGATTGGAAAGCCATCAAGGGTCCATGGTATAGTGGAGCTAGTGAGATTGACAGGCTGACCAGGGTTCGTATGTTATTTTTGCATAAGGGAAAAGTTTTTAAAGAATCAAGAAAAATGATTGTTCCACTGCGTAGAACTATACAGCTGTATGCAACAGAGGTAACTGTAAGAATTATAGTGGTATAATATTACTTAGCATACCAGAGAAAGTATGTGGTCGATTTTGACAGGGAAAATAGGAATGTTTGAAGGGTTTGTAGTGCCAACTCTCCTTTATGGAAGTGAAGTGTGATTGTTTACTGTAAATTCAAGAAATAAGGCTGAAACAGTGGATGCTGCAGTTTACATCTTAACAGGGAAATGGATTCATGTTGAATAATACAGACACACACACATATATATATATATATGTGTGTGTGTGTGTGTGTTTGTGTGTGTGTGTATTATAGTGAATGAATACACAAACAATATTAACCAGAAACAGAAAAAAAACTACTTTAAACAAAACAACTATACAAGGCGAAAAATCCTGTACGACATACAAAACACATTAAACCTAGTCCCATAACGAGTAAAATTCAGTAAAACAAGCAAAACTGAGAGAGAGAGAGAGAGAGAGAGAGAGAGAGAGAGAGAGAGAGAGAGTGAGAGAGAGAGAGAGAGAGAGAGAGAGCAGCCAAGGAAGTCGTGAAGCCGTCTCTCTCTGAGAGTGGCCAAAGAATTTGGCAGCCTAAACGTTTTGGTGTTCAAGAAGAAGAAGAAGAAGAAGAAATTCCCCAGAGATGACTAATTTAGGTTAGGCTGGTCCAAAGGCAAAACGAATTGCTTCACACTTCATCACTTACTATCACAATCACGTACATGAGAGAGAGAGAGAGAGAGAGAGAGAGAGAGAGAGAGAGAGAGAGAGAGTTGTGGATGGTTTCACCTCAAGGGAAATGAGGATAAACTCGTCGAGGTTCTTCCTGTTTTGATGGTGCACGTTTATATTCTGACATTCTGACACCGAAGAGTCATGTCTGCTCTCTCTTTCTCTCTCTCTACCATAGCTGTAACCCATGACAGGAGAGAGAGAGAGAGAGAGAGAGAGAGAGAGAGAGAGAGAGAGAGAGAGAGAGAGAGAGAGAGAGAGATAACGGGGTATCTATTCAAGTACTCCGACTTCATGCTACGTAATAATAATAATAATAATAATAATAATAATAATAAGAATAATAATAATAAGAAGAAGAAGAAGAAGAAGAAGAAGAAGAAGAAGAAGAAGAAGAAGAAGAAGAAGAAATTCACAATCTCATGAAAATCAATCTGTGTAATGAAAATAGTAATATATTTACTATATAATTGTGGATTTTCATTAAACATATAATAATAATAATAATAATAACAATAATAATAATAACAACATTGGTACCCAATCTGCAACTGTTATCTTAGTTTCCATGGTAACGATGAATTCCAGTTCAAGTAGCTGAGCTTATACCTCGTGGCATTCTCAGTGAAAGAGCTCTACAATATATATAAAATATTCAACAGTCTCGTTGGACTTGTGTGTATAAATAGCCTGAGGGTTTTGTACTCATAAACAGGTTTTAAAACACGTAAGCGCATATTGCGTATCCTTACGCTACATAAGCCTAAATCCGGGAGTTTTAATATATATATATATACACATACACACACATATATACAGTATATAATATATATATATATATATATATATATATATATATACATATATATATATATATATATGTACATATATATTATATGTGTGTATTTGGGCGTAGGTGTGTAGGGTTTTCAAGATACAGTCTTCAGCATCCGTTAAACTTTTACCTCGTCAAGAAATGGATAGATAAATGAATCAATAACAGCATTCCTTAACAAGTATATCAACTCCACGCAACGAATTAATCACGTCACCTTTAAAAACTCCCAACTCCCAAAAGACGAACACAATCATTCTCAACGAGATCGATCGTTCAAAGAAAAAAAAAAAAAAAATCCGACGTAACCCGGGCTACATGTCTTTCCATAGAGCAACAACAATCACCGGCACCCCTCCCCCCCCTCTCAACATCACAGAACACTCCAGAAGGTTCCATTATCAATTCATGGACACGTCACGCGATACGAATGTCGCATCAGGCGATAGAGACGTGTACTTGAAGCATGAAGAGTTGGTGGACAGTGATTTACAAAGTCTTCATTGTTTTCCGAATGTTTAGGGTCTCGAGTCCGTAAGAATCGGTTACGTATAGAAGCATTAGTCTCACTGTATCATTTCAAAAGGCCCGGATGATTAGGAAATATACTTTACCTACATAAAAATGAAACTTAAATTGACGAACGTGTCACAGTCGCCTACGCCGAAACAATAACAATGATATTGCACATACGTCTTCTGAATTCTCATAAGGCTTGCCTAAATGATCGTAAGGACAGGATCGAAAACATAAATGAACGGTTTCTTTATATAGTACTAATAAGAACGACTCACCACCTCAATTTGCTAATGAACACAAGCATCTTTGGATCCTGGGGACATTAATTATCTCCCTCTCTCTCTCTCTCTCTCTCTCTCTCTCTCTCTCTCTCTCTGGCCCTTTCATTTTAAACCAACTATAACGCATAGTTTACGTTCTTAATGTTTTTCAATTTTAGTAACAAATTAAACACTCAATCATATTTTCACTACATGCAAGAAAAATATAGCTGAAAACAACAAAACATAAAAAAGAGGAAAACCTTCATTCTTCATAAAATAAAAAAAGTCACTCCCTTAATTATAAAATCGTATTACATAACCTTACAATTCTCCCAAATCCAGGTTACGACAAAACAGACTAAATAGCCTAGCATTCACCAATACATTTCATGTGCACTTACATTATATGATGTGGGTTTCGTGAAATGCTGTGTGAACTTGCAGGCAACTGCATCTTCGTGTGCTTCCATTATGCGGTGGTATGGCACTGAAATAAAAAAAAAAGCTTAAATAAGCAATGAAATTACCGTTAGATGATCCCGTCATTTCTATTGCTCTTGTAATTTAAAATGGAAAACTAATGTAAATCTCGACAGAGGATGCGTTGATTTGCTACTAAGAATAAACCTCCATACAACATGAACGCGGAGTTTTTAAGATTTCCATGTGCACAATTTATACTGAACAAACTACCCCAGCAGAGAATGCCCATATGCAAAATAAGAAACGGCAAAGTGCAGACGAGAACTAAATAGACCCAACAATGAACAATTAAAACACGCCCATTCTCAAACAACTGAGAACTAGGTCTAAAAACATGGAGATCTAAACCATTATTACAGCCTCCAAAAAACTCCCACAGGATACAGACGACAGTTTGTCGTTATCAAATATTAATCCAATCAGCTTCCTCTCTACAGCTCACTCTGTCGAATGACCTGAGCCTCCGGCGGTGGTCAGATCTGAAGGGCACTTAAGGACACACTTACAGGTCTTGTGATGACTACCAAGGTCTATAGAGCTACTTTCTACTCAGTTACACGTGGCTGTAGTATGAAGCTGGACAGCTGAACACGGTCTTTCAGTGTACGAGTATATCAAAGTTCCGTTGAGTTTTAATGGCGATTGAGCTTTATATTTTCATACAGTATGGTAATTGTTAGTATCTATATTATTTCCTTATACGGTATAAAACAACATTAATAAGTGGCTTTTCTACCTGAAATACTTCAGAGCTTTTTCTCTTAATATTTTTTTCAGATTTATTCTTCATACTTGGCAGGTGCTTGTTGCGCGGAGCTTACCTTCTGTATTTAAAAGTCCTTTTCATATATATATATATATATATATATATATATATATATATATATATATATATATATATATATATATAACTGAAGAGGTAACACGTTTATTAACGCTTCGCTCATTTTCAAAATACACCCTCTAGACACGTGACCTAATTTTGATGACATGAACTTACAACAAACAAATCTGAACGGAAAGTCTTTTTCAAACCAGCCAAAGTCAGTCTTTACAAGACTTAGTCACCGAGAACTGGCTAGGCTGATGGACTGGCTCTACCTCTTTTTATCACCCGTCCACTCGTTCCCAAATATTCTGTTTCAAGTCGCAAATTCTTTGGATTTTTTATCCTTCATTTATTTAGAATACATCAACATGGATACATTTAACATCGGCCTACCGTAGATGTATTTTGCTGCATTTCTCTTCAAAATAAATGTGTTTAGATAAAGACAAAGTGCATGTATTCAACAGCATTTGCTTACCTATACGTGTATTGTGTTTGATCAATCACATTCAGCTGTTATGTTCAATAACAGTAACATATTACTTTTAACAGTTTTATTTGATACAGAGTAAACGTTTTACAAGTATTTCTATATATATATTTTTAAATTCTAAGACTTTTCTACATGGAAATCGTTGGAAATGTATAGGCCTACATATATCGCAACAGATTGATAGCATGCGGATATCAAAATGTTATGTTTACATAAGTCTGCATCTTTTTTGTAGCGACCTCTATATGTCGGCTTCAGTCTTCGTGATTATAAAGCTTACCTATATATCCAAATAACAATGCTTTCTCTATCATTTTCTGAATCAACAAACAATATGATTCTCTTCCTGTCGTAGCCGCTAAATGCCGTAAGTTTTGTAAAGAACTTGGCTTCATTTAGCCATAGGCTTGTGTCTACTGTACAGTATATGGGTCACCATAATGAGAAACGTCAATTTTTAGGTCTGGGTAGCTTCGGTGAAGGCTGAGGACCTCCCCTTTCCTTTAGAAATAGCAGTGATGAAGATAACAAACAAGCAATCATTGTTATCCTCTGATTTGCAGCAGCCTAGGTCAGGTTAGGTGGGAGTCATAGAACAGAGGCCCTAGGTATGAATGACTCAGCACAATGGGTTGGGTAATGTTAGGATAGGTTACGTTAGGATGCATACCTGTATTTTACTGTATTTTATGACACCTTAGGTAAGATGGATGGGGGTGGGGGCCCCTGTCTGGTCAAATAGGTTGTAGTACCCATGTTATGTTTTAAAGGTTGATCAAAGAAAATTTGCTAATGAAATAGTAGGCTTTAGATGTTAACATTATTTTGTTATTATTAATTGACATTTAGTTCAACTGGTAAAAATTTTTTAAACCAATGATTTTGCAAATGTGGTTTTCTTTTTTTTTTTTTGAGATTTTTAAACACAAGAATTTGGAATGATGGCAACCTCGTTATCATTCTTGTGTTTAAAATTGAAACGTAATTAAAACTTTCCAAAATCTCAAAAAAGAAACCCTAGCCTAAAATTTGGCTGGGTTTCATCATTGGTTTTTAAGTAATTGGTTCCTCATTATTTTACCAGTTGAACTAACACCTGTCAATTATCTGCCTTAGTATTAACAAAATAATGTTAGTCCATCTAAATAATATTAATTTTCTTACTATTTCATTAGCAAATTTTCTTTGATCAACCTTTAAAACATCATAAATCAACTAGCCCTAGGCCTATGCGATGGTATTTCCACACCTCACTTACCTAGGCCTGTCCAGTAAAAAAGGTTTGGCAATCCTTGAATTTTCATCTTCACGTATTTCCTCATTTATAAACTTCCTTTGTCACGTTTAACATATGGAAAATGTCTGTTATCTTCAACGTAAGCACAAACACGAGCCAAAATATACATATGAAAAGGAAGGAGGTCAACTATTTGTAAACAAATACGGTCGTTTAACCTCCATTAACGTTGTGGAACTTGTGGTACCCTCCATTAGCGTTTTTTGGAACTAATTCGTTAGTTATAAATTAATACTGTCTAAATACTGAGGAATATTATGCTTCAAAAAGACATCCCATTTATTGCAGATTTTTTTTTAACAAAAAGCACCGTGCCATTGCGAATGAAAGTACCGAATTGAAATCGAAGAAAAAGTTCCAAACAAAAGGGTCTAGGCTAATTCTCATGAATTCTCTCACTAACATATTGAAGCAATATACGTTAGCCCTCTTATTCGGGAATATATGAGTCCTAAAAGCTTATGAGAGTTTTTGACTAACATAAGATGGACCAAAATGGTTAAGATGACGATAATGTTATATCAAAATTTTTTTTTCCTCGTCAGTAATCAATGTTACAGTAAAACAGTGCATTCAGACGTTATCACTCCTTGGAAACGCCCATTAAATTCATGAAAAAATTCTTGGGATCCACAATTCGTAGCAGACTGAATTATATATCCACATATTATTAACAGTGTATGAAATACCGTGTGTACCCCTCATGTTCACATGTAAATGGAATATAAGAGTGGCACGTACAGTACAAAATTACTTATATTCCGCATGGTTCAATGAACAATTTACTACGTTCTGTTCAGACTGACATGTTTGGATACACGGAAATATAACATTTAATACAAAAACAAATAAATGACTTATTAAATGTGGCTATAACATGAGCACACATTGACAAATGTCAAATATCACCCCCTTTTTCTAAAATACAGTAATCTTTATGTGAATTTAAATTTTAGTTGCGTATCAAATAAGGTTAGACGGATATCAGAATACTGAAAAGAGCATGTATTAAAGTAGGAGCCTTGTAAATTATTTGTAAGTTTAAAAGAATACTCGTAACACATGTACAAAAAGAAAATTATCAAGGTTTTTTTAAATGAACCGCCCGAGAGAACTCCACGTCAAGTTTGTGGGCTGTGACGTAGAATGACGTTAATATCACTGTTTGAACCTCTTTATTTTGACTTAGTTTAGAGAAGGTTACTAGTAATGTTAGAAATTTGATGCAAAATTTTCTATTCATATAAGATAAAATTAAATTTAATGAACTTAAAAAGTTTAAATACCCTCTTTATTGAAGATTTTCTAAATTATTCGCCAGATTAAGCCACCGTTAACTACTACGAACACCATCGACGCTCCGGCACAAGGTTAACTGATGTAATATCACCCCAAAAGAATGTAATTTTCAGTTCCTTCCGCTACCTCCCTGACGAGAACGTGTCAGTATATTAAAACCTCTGATTTAGTGTGGATATCAAGTCTCAGAAGGCAAGAAAAAATTAAATTGGACCACTCGTCTACGTCGGGAAGAAGAACGTCGCCATTTGTGAGAGGATATTGAGATAGTGAAGGACTAACCCCGTTTTGTTTCTCTCTCTTCGTTTTATTTCCTTCGTGGTTGGCGGAATGGATGGGATTAACCTGAAGGGATTCGCCCAGGGCCTCACGGCGGATTTGTGAGTATAATTAGAGTCCTGTTATTTAGATTTAATTAAGAAAAAGGAGTAAAAGACATCGTATTTGTTCAGGCCTGACCCCAGTCACGTAGAGTAGACTCGATGACATCAGGTGACAAGTGCCGAGTTGTCGGTTGTTTTACCTTTATTTCCATTCATTTAACTAAATTTCATTAATGTTATTGTAATTAGAACATTTTAATGTCCATGAAAGGTTTATTTTTTCACTAGGCCAAATTTTCATACGACGAGGCTAGGTTGGCCATACCTTGGTATTATTGGACATTTGTTACGTCTGTTAACATCTAATTAATGAGGTTTTGTTAATTTTAACGTAATTATACCACTTACTGACCTGAAAAGGTGTAAGCCTTGGCTATTTGGTCATTAGGCCCCCGGCCATGTCAGGCCACGTTCCTGAAGTAGGTAAGATCTGGTCAGGTCAGGACTGACATTATAGGAAGGGTTAGGCCATGGCTATTTGTGTATGAGGAACCCGTCTCTGTCCGCGTTTCAAAAATTTCAGTTGTCTTACAAAAACTACTGAAATATAGGGACGTATGCCAACCCAACCTGATTTAGGGTGGTAAGCGTTCAGTAAAACCGAAGACGACTATCCTACCATGGCCTGGTTCCTGTCAGTCACAGACTGGAATATTTCCTTCCATGGATGTGTGTCTTTGGTTATTTTTTTATGTCTGCTGTCTTTTATGTTTTTACGCTCATTCCCAAAGGGTGGAACTGAACTTGGTGCCTATTTTGTGCCCAAATTAGTAGCAGCTGAGGTAATTCTTAATTATTAGCTCCGTGCCTGATTTTTTCTACACTTTTAAGGCTTCTGATACTGGCGGTGGGTTTGTTTGTTGTCGGCCAAATGGAATATCCCTTCGCCGTGTTTAGTACTGGGCCGGGCGAGTGGGGTTACCCACTTGCCACACGGGATATGAACCGTTTGAAACAGACGCACCCATGCTCCGTCTTGTGAAGATCACGTTAGAAACCCCTGTTGGATGGACTGCTACTTAGTTCTTAAGCTGAATTAGAGGTTAATTAGTATTTGTCTGACAAAAATTGGGAAATGGTGGTTTTCAAACCTTATCCTCCATCTATAAGGTAATTCAACCAAAAACTGTATGAAAAAGTCAAGTTATTTTACTTCCTTTAGAGGAATTTAAAGTAATATTTTGTCGGCCGCCTGGGCTGCTACTTAGTTCTATCACAGCTGAATTAGAGGGGTGCAATAGTAGTCTTCAGTTTTAACTAAGTCAGTACAAAAATAAAACACAGGTTCCTTGCCGGCTTAGACCTACCCCCGCGCTAGGAAATGGTGGTTTTACATATTTACCTTGACTTTATCCTCAAAGTAAAATAACCGCCAATTTTACTGGAGTCTATTACCGCTATTAGGGTGAAATACAGGGATGTAGGCCTACGCTATTCCAACCTAACCTAATCTAGGGTCATGAGTCTTAAATTACTGGCATTGATTCCTTGTCAGACCCTGGCTGAGCTAGCCCTATAGCCTAAATCATAATATGTATTTGTTTGGAGTAGTATGTAGCCCATACCAGCAAAATTGCCATCTGCTACGAGAGTTGGATTTTCATGAGTCGTCGATCGGATTTACCACCTTTTGTTTGTTTGCTGTTTATATTCTGTGTTTTTGTGTTAATCCCCAGCGGGCTGGTACAAAACACTGTGCCCATTACACATGTAAACTTGTAGTTACCGAACTAGAGGGGCACGTAGTACTGTAGTCTGCAGTTTTACTCTGATACTTCTATTAGATTACATCCAATCCTGAACTTTTGAGGTGAATGATTCCTTTGTGGCAGTTGGAAGGAAGAACAGCAAATGCTTTTGGATGAAAGCACAGGCATATTAATCATATTGCTCTGATTTTGTAGGCCTAGGGTGTAACCCTTGTTGAAGTAGGTGTATGATTGGGTAGGTTTGAAAGTTTTGTGACATATTCATTGGTCTTTTGTTGTGCCACCAAAAGAGAACCTTGAGAAGTAAAGGAGAGAGGTGCTCCTTGTAGCTGTTCATGTCTTCCAAGGCATTAGCCAAAGAAGGCCCATGGGGATTTTGGGGTGGAGGCTCCTTGGTAAGTATTGGAGTTCAGGAACCAAAACCCCCAAGCCAGGTTTGCATGTGAGTTGATGCAGGATCAGGGATATGTGTTAAAGAAGACTGGTAACCAAGGCCAAGCCACTTGTTGAATTGTAAACTTGAACCTATACTTGCACAATGCTCAAGTTTATCAAACATACGAACAGCACTTGTACTGTAAGTCGTGCGATGTTAGCATATTAGTTTAGGTCATGCCAGGAATGTGTAATCAGTTTTTGTGTGATAAGAATGGTAACCAATGCCAAGCCACTTGTACCAGTGGACAGTTAACACCCATCAGTCTATGTACATTACACGATGCTAAAGTTTCATGAGTTTAGGGACATTCTGTAAATTGTGCCTTATAAGCATATTAGCAAGTGAAGTTTATGTTGGAAAATTGTAAGATTTTTAAGAGATAACAAGGAGGGGTAGTCAGTGAGTCACTTGTTTGAACGAAAGCTTAAACCAGTTGATCTGCATAAAGCCACCATGCTTAAGTTTGAGGGAGTCTGATAGTCATACAATGTAAGCATGTTAGAAAGCTATGGTATGATAGGATAGTGTAGTTGGTGTTTTGTCTTATCAAGAAGTGGTAGCCAAGGTCAGGTCACAAATTCTAACGGAACCCTAAGAATTGCTAGAAGTAAAGGGACATAATTTGAAAAATAGTGATTTCTCAGTCATTTCAAGCTTGCACATTAATGAAGACTGGAAAAGCGTAGGGTATTCAGTATTTTTTTTTTTTTTAGGTACCCTCAATTGCTATGTCCTACAAAGGCATTTTTGCTCACATGTCTTGGCTAATTATTTGTTTTATTTGTAGCTTACCTCAGTTCACACCAAATTCATTAGCTGCAATAGTGCAAGAATACTGTAACACTGTGTATTTTAACACATCAAAATTTGATGTCTGTAAACAGTATTATATGTATCTGTGGTGCACCACTGTACTGTGACTGGAAATGATAAGTAAAGAACCACATTAATGTATGTTAGCGACTGAATTTTTCAAAGTACAAAAAAGGTTAACCCTTTTTCAGCCTTTTTTGTATTTTGAAAAATTATAGTCTCATATGCAATATAATACATGGCACATCTTGTCTTCCTCAGCAGTGAGATGTCTTTAAAGGGGTTATAGTTTAATTTTTTTTTTTTTATTGAATTTCAGTTTTACATATGAGAATGTTGACATAATATGCACACAATTATTCAGTATTATGCATACAGAGAAACGTTGTGAAACTTGATACTGGATGGTACCTTGTTGCCTTGGTTTGATTTTACTACTTGGAGTACTATAAAATGAATAACATCTTAGAATCGAAGGGCATGCATGAATTGTATGATGTTGAATGAACAATGAATTAAGGTGGAGAGATGTTGGACAGCAGTGTTTGAGGAAACAAAAGAAATATGAAAATTTTGAAGGTAAAAAACAACGTAGCTGTTGGACAAAAGGATGCTTCAAGAAACCTTTACTGTGTGCCATTCAGTGATTGGTTTGAGTAATACATACTTTGCTAGGAGTTTTATTTGAATGTATGGTTTCTTTTTATGTTCTGTACATGTACAATGCCTTTTAGTACATACGCTTTAAGAAATTTTGTCTGCAACCATTCAAAACATTACTCTTCTTTTCCCAGGGAACCACCTGTTAGGAAGCACCTGAAAAATGTGTATGCAACCTTCACACTGGCTACTTTGGCTGCTGCAGCGGGAGGATATGTCCACCTGTTCAGCAGCATTATTGGAGCAGGTTTGCTGACTGGCATTGCTGCCCTAGGCAGTTTGATTTGGTTGATGATGACCCCATACAATGGACAGAACCAGCTTGCACGTCTGTCACTGTTCGGCACCTTTGCCTTCTTCACTGGAGTGAATTTAGGCCCTCTTCTTAGTATGGCTATTGTAGTGAACCCAGCTCTGGTAAGTTCTGTACAGTATTCAGTATTTTTTCCCCATCATGATAATGTTACACATTGAAAGAGATGTCTTTTTTTGGGGTGTCTAATAACAGTTGTTGTTCAACATCAGTATGTTTTGATATCCTTCAAGGGGTTCCATGCTAGGGAAGTAATGTGGAATTGATCCATTACCAGGAAGTGGGTTAGACTGGAAATTAACCATAGATGTTTTGAATTGGGTAAATTTTTCTCTAAAGGGCTCTGCTAATTTTGAACTTACTGTATATTAAAATTCCTTCATTTAGAAATATCAGAAGTCTTCATTCTCTGTGTTAACCTTCATGTTTTATTTATTCTCATTAGATGCCAGTGTTTGTGAGTTAATACTTGCACTGTGGCTTTTAATGAACTTGATCATCGTTGTCCATAGTGAGGTCTTTATTTGGAACCTTTAGTTCATTCACCTTGTACCAGCATAGTCCAGTTAGCAATTTAAATAGCTGTGTTTTGGTCAGGTAGATAATCTTGGCTTGTTTAATTGGGAATTGGAACAGTGTTCATAGATGTGCTGTGAATACAGGAATAAGAGACTTGTTGGAAGTTGAAGATATTTGTAGTGAGTTAAGGGCCATTTGGGTTTCCATTTTCTTGGGCTGATTTTGTATTGGTGCAGTTCCTTTTCAAGTATTTTCAGTCTAGGTTTAGTGTATGTCAATGAATGATTGACCTTTATTTTTTCACACAACCCTTAAAGTCAAGGCTGCTAAGGTTAAATTATTAATCAATTAGTCTTCAGAGATGTATGAAAACCTAGTTTATTTTCTTAAAACTGACTTGACAACCTAGTTTATTTTCGTATAATTGACTTAAGTGTAAATCATTGAACTGTACTCCATTATTTTGATGAAATAATGCAGAAATAAATACTGGTGGCATTTTAAACAGGGACATAACGTGTACTCTTTAATGCCCTATTTAATTCTTGAAATTTCTTTCAGATCATGCAAGCTCTCCTTGGTACAAGTGTTGTCTTTGCGTGCTTCTCATTGTCTGCATTGTTTGCTCCTAGAGGATACTACCTGTTCCTTGGGGGAATACTGTCCTCAGCATTGTCAACCTTGTTCTGGCTTTCCATGATGAACCTATTCTTTGGCTCACGGCTAATTTTCCAGGTGAGTTTCAGAGTTTTCTGTAGTACTACACTTTCATAGATTTTAGAAAATATAACTGAAATTTGTGTATTTGGCAAGAGGCCAAGAGTAGAGAAAAGAGGATTTTTTTTTTTTTTTTTTTTTTTTTTTTTTTAAGATTATTATAATGTATGTATATTGTAGGTGTTAGCTTTGGAGAGTTTTCCTTAATTGCAGAATCAAGTTCATTAATAATGAAACTTCTTTCAACTAATGTACATAAGTTTAAATATATTTTTAAGAAATCAAGCATCAAGAGTTAGGCTAATTATCCATTTATTTGTGGATAAAGAGAATTGTATTTGATGTCAAAATTAGTAGTACTGTATACTTACGTAAAGTGATTAAACAAATAAGGGCCCTCCCCTGAGTTTTTGGCTCTCCAATGCCTTTAAACATAATTCAACAGTATATCTTTGTTCTTTTACCTTTTTGTTGCTCTTGAGAGCTCAGATGACCATGTTTACATTAATATTTTGAAATGCCTTTGAATCCTCATAATTTTATCGTGAATTTGACTTGAGTTTTGTATTCCAGGCAAATATCTACATTGGACTTGCTGTCATGTGTGGTTTCATAGTCTATGACACACAGGCTATTGTGGAAAAGGCCAGGCAGGGTAGCAAAGATTATGTGATGCACAGTGTAGATCTCTTCATAGATTTTGTTGCTGTGTTCAAGCGACTTCTCATCATCCTTACTGACAAGGTATGGTTCATTTCAGCAAGTTTGCTCCATTGTGTTGTAGTATTTTGTCAAATTTGAAACAGTGTATGGTAATAAAAAATGGTTTTACTTTAGTGTAAAACCATGTGCATGTAGTATTTGGTAATCTTAAACAGGTAGGTATTTGTGAACCTCGCTGCAACAGACCCAGCTATAATGTTATTCGCTGTGAAAACAAACAGGTAGAGCTAAACTGATGGTTAATACTAGGTATTATGCTTCTTAAGGAAGGGATTAATGTTGATTGAGATTAAACGAGATTTGCATTGTTATACAGTAACTCTGTAGTACAGTATAGAAGCACAGTATTAGCTTTGCTTTCAAGTTGACTGTTTTATGGCTTGAATTTTTCCATATTGAAAGCAATATATTTCTCTATCTATATCTCTCTCTTAGCTGTATCTTTTAAGCATGTGCATTTCCATAGTCTGTTAGAGAGAATTTTAAGATTTGTATGATAACAGAGCAATCCAAGTAGCATAAGATAGTAGAATTATGAATAACTGTAGCTACTTTGCTTATACTTAGCCTAAGCCTACGTTGATAAGAATAGTTTAGGAAAATATTAATGTAAATGGATGGAAGTACCATATTACAGTAGCAGAAAGGTAGTAGACAAGGTGCAGAGAATGGTAGTAGACATGTACAAGGCAGTTTAGCGTACATTACTGAACTTCTTCCATAGACAAAGAACCAGAAACAGAGACATTGCTCACTTGCCATTTCCAGTCATCGAAGGAGTTGTCAAATTTTCTAATTTTTAAATTTCCAAGTTAGAAATGGTGAACGTGTGTTAATTTTTTCAGTTGGTTTCTGAAGTAGTAGTAAATTTAATCTTACTCGGCTGCATGGCGTAAGAATATTTTAAGTTCACAACTGAGATGCTGTTACATTAAAGGATTATTCCATAAACTTTATATAGGTTTAAGAGTAAGAGTTTGTGATTTAATGTAAAAAGTACAGTACAGTTTACAAATGTCTGTGTAAAAGTGTACACAATGTTGTCTGTGTAAAAGTATACACTGTTTCTACAGTGCATTATAAATTATTTTGGCTGGGCTATGTTTTTGTTGAGAGTATAAAGAAGTCCATGTAATGCTTTGACCTCATAACCTAAGGGGCTTCGGGTTTGTATGCAATTAGATGTTGAGTGATGCATATCTGTTTAATTAGTACTACAATTTCTGATGTAGTTTATTGAATTTTGTTTTGAAGCTGATAAGTGTTCAAAACGGTTGGTTTTCCAGGTTCATTTCAGTATTGTAGTAGTTGTAGTTCTTGGTGTAGTCTTGTGATAAAGCCAATTTATAATATCAGTAGTTCTTGATATTTAGTCTTGTGATAAAGCCAATTTATAATATCATGGCAGTTTTTGGAGTTGACTATATATTTATATACTGTAGTTAAGGTATGTAGTTTAGAAGGGTTACTATTGTAGAATGTTTGTCTCTTTGATAGTAAAACCCTCTTTCTTCACATAAGCATGTGTATATTTGCTATAATTTGACGAACTTCTTTTTTTGCAGGAAGCTCAGAGCAAGAGGAAGAGGAGAGATGACAGGGGTTTCTTCTCCTCTTAGTCTTATGTTGCAAAGGATTTTTTTTTTGTCCTCCAGTAAACGTTTGTTTAGGTATGGACCTCTTATAATTTAATTTTTAGTTTATCATAGGCCTTTATTAGAGAAGATTACCTTGATTTATTTAGTAGTAAGGGAAGAGTTTAAACCTTAAGGGAATTATGATTTACAAAACATTTAATATTATGGCTTCAGTCTTCAGAGTAAAAATACTGAGTTTTCCAGCTTGGGTTTTGTATTTTGTTCAGCCAAAAAAGAAAAGTTTGAGTTTTTCCAGAATAACATTTTGAGGTATTCGAGAATAACATTTTGCTGTTTTACAGTGAGGTCCAGGTTTATGGATGTTACAGTAGGGTGTGATAGAGAAAAACCATTTCTACTCAAGAACGTTCCTCCTCACATTTGAAAATATGCAATGTAATTTAGAATACAGTATCTCACACTGGTACTGAGGAAGGCCGTTGTGTATATGAAACTGAAGTGATTGCAAGCTTTAGTGTTCTTGTGGAAAATGATTTTGATGAGGTAATGTTTTTTGCATGGTTGCTGTTTTTACACACCAGTCTGAAAAAAAAAAAAACAGGTGGTTTAGGTTTTGTTACACAAGTTTCTTAGGCTGAACTTAGTTCAGAATTTTATATGAAATAAGTTTTTCAATGGAGAGTATAATTTTCACCAACATTTTATGATTTTGTTGAACTTGGCTTTTGCATAACCTGAGGAGATTTCCATTTATAGTTTATAACTGGTGTCCTGTGTACCTGCTAAACGCAAACTTTAAAGGGGATTGATTATGGTTTGTTAATTGTGTGTATGTAAATTATACTTTTGATGAAATTTCAGACTGTTTTGATATAATGGACTCATGGTTGATTATTAGTTGAAATGAATACTTAAATAAGGCGAACTACATATGCTAATGCAACTTCCATGGTCAGTCTCCTTTTATGTTAGTATCCTAATGAAAGTCAGTAATGTACACTTTTTGACAGGGTTCTTAAAATCCTAGAACTACATTTTTTAAGAATATAATTGTGTATGGTCAGTTTCGGTCTTGGAAGTCTCTAGCGTGACTTTATTTTTAAGATACTCTGCAATTTCCATTCCAGCTATTTTGAGATAGTCCTTACCTGGATCTGTGATAAAAGTACTGTAGTCTTCAGTTGTCAAACATTAAGATCTTATTTGTAGGGATTGGAATGGTCTTCCTGTTCAGACTACTATATTTAAGCATTCTAAAGAATTTGGTTTATATGTCTAAGATCATTCAAACTTGCAGAAGTGCTCCAAGAGGTTCAGCTAAATTCGTTGTCCTTAATAATCATTGGAACTAATTACCAGACTGTTCCACAGTGAAGTAGCAGAGAATCCACAGAAAAATCTGGATGGTTCTAGAAGTAGGAACCCTTTCATTATCCTCTGGGAATGTTAAACTCAGAAAATGAATTCATTTTGGCACCTTGCATTTATGATGGATGATAGGTTTTTCATATTTTGCATCTCTTTGTATCTAAAGTTTTCCATATCAAAAGAGAAAGGCAGTGATGTGGAAGTGAATCATTTTAATTTACATTGACTAGAGTTAATTTAATGTTAATGCTATATTTCTATATCACTGTTAAGTCATATTTATGTAAATAAGGCACAAGATCCACCATAGATACAAAAAAATTTTTACAAGCTGAATCTGAAATTGTATAGAAGGGCCTAGATGAGTGTTGATATGGTAAATTGATTTAATAAAATTTTATATGGATTCGGACAGTTTTTGTTTTTCCTCTGTTTCACTGTATGAAAAAAATAGATTAGGGATCCCTATTCATCGGGAAGAATAGTGTTTTCTTGTGTATAAATCTGCTAAGTTGGAACTAGCTTTCTCTTTAACATGTGTTTTGGTAACCTCTCTAATGTGGTTAAACCTAAAGTCATCAATGGAGGGTTGGTATGAGCAGGTGTGGTGGAGCTTCATATCCTTTTTGTGGATCACTATGATAGCTCCATTTTTGTGGGTAGGACCTGCCATCCTGACTTTCCCTGCAAACTGCACGGGTTTGTGTCCGCAGTAGAGAAAGTTTGGAGTTAAGGCCAAAAAGCATTAACTGGTGTCGTCAGAAGTGAATACTCCCTCCTGAAGTACAGTATTTCCTCAGGAAGTGTTCCATTTTGTAACACTACTGAATGTGTGTGTGTCCTCTCCCTACTCCTTCCACACAAACTGGCTACTTGATCTGGGAAGGTGTGAGTGAGGAGAGTAACTTAACATGTGGTCTCTTCTAGTGGCAAGTCAGATGTGCATGCTGTGACCCGTATGCATTCAAATCTTTCACTGATTGATTACTTGTAGAAGATTCATCTTTTGCTGCATTCCCCAACTACATAGCCTTAGCAAAGTCAGGAGGGTCTTCATATACTGTTGCTGCACCTTTCCCTCCTCCCTGCCTCCAAATCCTCTCCCTTCTACATGTCCCTTTGCCTCTCAGTCAAGATGGGGCGTTATGTATGGGAAGGCATGATCAGTGCACGTACCATTACCATGTTGGCTGCTACTGTTTGTTGCTGCTCCTGCTCAGGAACTAGTTAGGCTGCGTCCACACGATCGAGCTTTGTTCGATGAACTTTGTCTGGTGTGACGTCAGAAACAGGCAAACTTCTGACTTTGCCTACTGTGTCTCCGCTTCTGATGTCACATCGGACAAAGCTCGATCGTGTGGACGCAGCCTTAGTATTGAGCATCCAGTAGTGGTTGTCCTAAACATGGGAGATGCCCCCACGGTATCAATTACGGCCACTCTTGCTGCAGAGGAAATTAAGACGAGGGCTAGAGGAAAGGAGAAGCAACACTAAGTATTTTCATCCTCCTCACTGAGCTCATTCTCCTCTTCCTCCTAGTCTTTTCCACCTCCCTCAAACAGGAGGAAGTAGTAGTCCAGAAAACCTCTTGCAAGAATTCCCAGAGGACTTCAAATTAGCTCCCTTCCCCAGCTTGGACAGGGGTGGGATGACTGTGTTCATCCCCCTCCAGGTGTTGCATCCACCATAGGTAGGGCTGACAAGGGGCTCGCCAACCTTGCTTGGTACCTCAAGTTGACCTTGACAGGACTTTGCCTCCCACGTTTTGATCAGGACTCTTATTTATCTGCTTCACCCAAATAAATCTGCAGAAAGATTGAACATGTGTAAAGTAGAGACAGTTTTATTCAACATAGGTTATTTGCAATTTTTAGTGCGGATTGGTCTCGGTTAACCAAGGGGTGGCGGGCGTGTGATATAGTAGAGTTAGAATAAAACAGGTTTTTTGCAATTTCAACCTAACTTACGAGTCCCTGCGTTACTATCAAGTGAAGTCTACAGACACGGTCATTGTACTGTGCTCAAAAATGTGGGATCACATACACCCAGTCTTCTCATCTCTACTCAATCACCAGAAGTATGCTTGGTAGAGTCTAATGACCCCTTCTCAAGAGACTTCAATCTTAACCCCACTCAAATCACAATTTTGCCTTTTCGCTCAACTCCTCCTTCCTTTCCACATCTTGTTTGCTTCAGTCCCATGACTCATCATTTTAAACTTCAACATCATGTCTCTCTCTCTCTCTCTTTCATAATCCCGATCAGTGAATCTCATACTTATTCACTGCATCTTTTTTTTTTTTTTTTTTTTTTTTTTTTTTTACGGTTTTTCATAAGTTTTATTCTAACTCTACTATATCACACGGCCACCCTGGACTTAGAAATTTCTTGATGTTAAGAGAGGAGCTTGAGTGACACAATCCTACCCAATTTGGTTTCCAAGTAACTCTGGCTAAAAATTGATCAGAATGAACTCTGGACCTATGTTGAATAAAACTCCGCCTCCTTGAGGACTCCTACTTTACTCTTAATGGTTCAATCTTAACTCCCACTTTTGGCAAGGACAAATCAGGTCAATTTTGCTGACCTTTTCGCTTCATAACCTATCCTCTAACTCCTCCTTCCTTTCCCACATCTTGGAGGTTTGTTATGGTTAGTCTTCAATTTACTTGGTCCCATGACTCATCATTTTAAACTATCAACATCATGTTTCTCTCTCTCTTTTCATAATCCCGAAAATCTCATACTTATTCACTGCAAAAAATGGCTTTCGGTCCAAAGGCCATGCGTGCATGGCAGATGTTCTCAGGTTAGTCTTCCCATCTCTACTCAATCACCAGTTCATTACCACTCTCACCCTGCTCAGTTGCAGTCTTCATATCTTATACGTACAGATGGGGCCTTTGGTACATCGGACTCTGTGTCATTACAAGAGGGACTACATACAGGGTCTCCAATGTAAAGTGTTTACGAAATTTGGAGGTTTATATTAATAAAATAATGGCTTTCACAGATGTTCTGATCAGAATGCAAAAACAAAATACAGCTACAATGTAAAGTGGAAATTTGGAGGTTTTTGGATGCACACCACATCAGAATGCAAGTAAAATACTGTACAGTACCCCCAGAGGATTAATGGTAAGGCTTTACTTCTCATTTTGATACATTTGTCTTGTGATGTTCCTGGTTACGTTGTTTTCCAGGTTAAAGTGCAGCTTTGGAACGGAAGCCGACGCAACCCAGCGACTGCCTATGTGCTGGATAGTTCCTTCTACCTTTTCACTCATTTTTGTGTGTGGTCACTGGAATGTGCGTGTGCATGCTGTTTTCATTCACTAAAGTTCTCCATTGTTCAGTACCCATGGGTGGTGCCAGGCATGTTCAGAACTCATGATGTATGCATGTGATCTCAGGATTATGCATGTGCATCATATTATAGCAAGCCACATGCATGTTACCAGGTAAGTGCTTGATATGTCTCCAGTTTGTTCAAGCAGTGGTGTGCATGCCCAGTGGAGCGCACAGTTGCTCATCCATAGTGCATCCTCCTCAGTTTTGACCAGTTGTGCAGAAGCGTATGGTGTACAGTATAAACTACAGTTTTGAGCAGTTATGAACTGACTTCAAACATGTTATAATCTAAAAGCCAACTGTATTTTGGACCATGGTTTTTAACAGTTATGACTATCTTTAGTCTTATTTGGTGATTGGCACATCAAGGTCTGATTGATTGCGTCCACATTATGAGAGCTATCATCAGGGCTGACTGGGTCGTCAGCCTCTTTTTAAGGAGAGAATCCAACTCTTGTTTTGAGGATGTTAGTTATGTCTTGGATCAGGTGAATAGGCTGATCTATGGAACAGTGCTGGAAGATGTTTGCTCTCTTTTTCTCCAAGTTTTCTGCTGGTAGTAGTTTGCTCGAGAGTTGGGATACTAAAGTAAAACCAAAAGGCAATGTGTGTTGTTAAAGATATATAATGTTTAATTTTTTGATACTGTAGTTCTCTCTCATACCTGTTTAACACTCTTGTTTTATATTTCAGACTCTCTTTGCGAACTGAATGAATCCCAATTGAATCTTATGTGTACCACATTTTGTTTATATGGTAATGGGATGTTTAGTAGCTGATGTTTCTTTTTTTGTGTCTGTTCATCCCAGGAATTAAGTGTAACATTTCGCCATGTCTAGATGTTAGCATTACAGTGATTTAATAGGGCTATGTAAAATTTGGTGGTTCCTGGGTATCGCTGCTGTTTTAAAGACTGTTCTTGAAGACTGGATGTAGTTTTACTGATCAAGTAGCTGCTGCATAAGCAAGTGCTAGACTGTGTTACACTGAGCTGTGAAGCAACTGGAGACTGCATAAGTTTGTGGAACTGTAAGTATAACCAGTTTTCTCATATCATGAAAGTGATGACCTAGAAATAAGAGGGTGTGGTTTTCTGTCTTCAGAATATTAGCTAGGACTGAAATGAAATTTTGTAAATATGGTAGTTATATCCCCTAGCTGCAACCTCTTTTGTTCCTTTTACTATACCTCCACTCACATTCTCTTTCTTCCATCTTGCTATCCACCCCCTTCCCTTTCAGAGCTGAATGACCTCATGTGTCCCAGAGCTTGGCCTTTGGCCTAAATTCTATATTCCATTGTAGTTATATTTCGACATTTTTTCTCTGTAGTTATCAGAATGAGTGTAAGGAGGATTAAATGAAGCCAGTGCATGTGTGTGTGTGAGAATTTGTTTCAATATTTTAGCTAATGTTGATTAAATGAATATTTAAATAGAGTTCGGAAATTCTAAGTAGATACACAAATACATATTCCTATATTTACATGCACTCGAGGCCATAGCTTCCAGAGGAAGCATGAACGTTCAGCTTAGCAGTGCAACAGAAATTGGGTTGGGAACCAGTTCCCTAAACCACTTCGTCCCATAGGGGGATGGTGCTGTCAGTGCTCTTCACACAGTGCACTTCAGGCATTCTGTTCATGTTCTCTTTCTTCCATCTTTTCCATCTTACTTTCCATCCTCACTTAATTATTTTAATAATATTCTCAGCATTGAATGACCTCATAGGTCCCAACACTTGTTCTTTGGCCTAAATTTTATATTCCAATTCCAGTAACAAGCTATTACAAAACCTTCATCCACCACGTGATCTTGAAGTCCTCTGGGATGATAAAGACTTCTGCAGTTAAGCCTTTTATGTCTGGTTTCAGGATGGGCCTCCACTCCATTGAACTAAGACATGGAGTCCAGTTGTCTTCCTCTTTGAATGTTATGGAGCCTTTCTAATCCGTCCACGCTTGCCTACCAGCTTATGCCGATGGGCAATTTGAAGTAGAGATGGAGCAGAACCCTGGACATTCTGTCCTTCAGGACAAGTATAGAGTGCCCCTCAAGGACTGCTGCCCACCCAATCTTGGTACCATTACTGTACCCATCGTATCCACCAGGATTGCAGATGCTCGGGCCATGTCGCAGTGGGGGTAGAAGTGATGTTAGATTTTTTTTATTTGTATTTTCCTTTCATATACAAACCAGAGCCTTTTATCATAATTCCATCTCAACCACATAACATAGTCCCTAATCCCAAAGAAGGCTGGTTTACAACAGGTGAGTAGGTACTTCCACAGCCCACCCACCGGCCGGCTAATGAAGAGTTAGAGGAATTTATTTCTGGTGATAGAAATTAATTTCTCGCTATAATGTGGTTCGGATTCCACAATAAGCTGTAGGTCCCGTTGCTAGGTAAGCAATTGGTTCTTAGCCACGTTAAATAAGTCTAATCCTTCGGGCCAGCCCTAGGAGAGCTGTTAATCAGCTCAGTGGTCTGGTAAAACTAAGATATACTTAACTTTTAGAGGGTTGGAGTGCGTGTCATTTTCATTGATTCCTCAGTTTGAAGCAGAAGCTCAGAAACTGTCATGTACTGACAGAAGATTCAAGTTTTTGGTCACCTCATTTTGAAACTTTGCAGGCAACGGTGAAGAGAAACTGATTTGTGCCTTTTGTGTTTTGTGGTACTACATGGGGAGAAATTTGCATCTAAGGTGTGTTGACACCAGCTAGCACTATCAGGTGTCTAAGAACACTACCTGTGTGGGTTGTTATGGTGAATTAGCAGGTGTATCGGTCATCTAGTGAAGGGGACAACTTTGTAATCCACGAGAGAGCCTACAAAGTCCACCAGTGTATTGTGATGTTCATTCTCATTATTTTGGTCTGAATTCGTTCATTTCTCTGGATTCTTGTACTCTTGTACAAGGGGAAGCAAAGCATTTTGTCTACAGGTTTATCTTTCAAATGAGAATAGCAGGATCTGCATTTCATAAACTGTTCATGAGATTATCTATTGTAATTTTACATGTCGCTAAATTATTTTTCATATATGTTCAGTAAATTTTCCATTGCAAGTTTACATGTCATTTCAAATTATATGTTGCTTTTCATAATCTGTTCATTAGATTATCTGTTGTAATTTTTCATGTCGCTTTAAATTGTTTACAGTCCATGAACTGTTCAGTAGATTTTCATTTGTAATTTTGTGTGTCATTTTAAACCATATGTTCATAGTGTGACTGTAATTTATGTTATTGTAAATGATATTTTAACAGCATGATTGTGCTGTAGTAATGCACACAAAGTATGCTGTATGGTTCTGTCATTTCAAATCAGCGTAGGTCAGATTTTGTTGTACAGACCATTTTAAGTTTTCTCAGTTTATGATAAAACTATTTTTTAACATTTCTCACATTTAGCTATCAAAATATAGTATTTTGTCTATGTAAAATTTTTCAATTCAAAACTCTATACAGCTGGGTATTTAAAATAAAACCATCACATTATAAATAAATAAATTTTATTAGACAAAAAATTAGGACCAGACAATGTTGTACAAATATATATATATACAGCATAATATTTACAGAACAATTAAGAGGTTTCAAAGTTAAGGAATAGAAAGATGTATTTCCAGCATTCAACATCTTGGGAAGGAGGCTAATACTGCCTATCCTTGTATATATATAATAAGCTACAATACCATATTAAAAAAAAAAAAAAAAAAAAATGGTATACAGCATCACAATACATTTGATCACTAGGACTCGTAAACAAGACTTGTTTTTTCCATTAGGAAATTTTCCTTTAGGATCTTGCATTTCCTAAAGTTGAAATATAACTAGTATTCACAAGTTCTAAATGTCTATTCACTGTGGAAAATTATAAATACACATGGTTTTAAATTAACATAGCAAGTAAATTTGCTTTATGGATTTGTAGCAATAGAGAGGACTAATGAAATCTTACTAGAAGAAATAACAATGTACAGTGTTGATAAATTAAATATACCTAACGTTCTGTCAGAATACTATTTAAAACTGTAATGTAGATATATATAATATATAAATATAAACCATATATATCTTTAACACAACAGCCAAAGGATGTTGTAACTATATTCCTAAGTGCAAAGAAAAACAATAAGAGTTATAGTAGAAAAGCTGGGCACCATGAAATCAATGGAATATGCTTAAATGGGTTTGTATTGAACAAGTTCAGTGTACAGTATATATATTATAGCAATTTAATATTTTCTTTCTTGAAAAATATATATATATTCTCCAACACTTAAATCTTTGTTTTTCACATTTTGACTACCAAAGACATTCTGGCCTTCCACTCATGAATTCCTCATGCAGATTTTGACTGTCTGATATCATGCTGAGAATACAAATTGATTCGGACTTCACATCCTGTGTTGCTATCATAATTAATATTATGATGTCCTGACCCTATTTTCTTCCTCAACAGTGCTTTTTGATTAATCATGCAAGTATATGGCAGGTACAAATGTACATTAAATACGAACTAGTCTGCTAAGTATTTCAACTTTTCCCAATAAGGTTCCCCACGTAATGCTTACCACTTCTTTTCAGGTCGCATTCAGATGTCTTAAGTTAAAAGGCAGTGCAATGCTAAACTACAGTCAATAGTTAAGGAAATATGTTGACCCTCAAACCTCTCTAAGAAGACTAGTAAACTAAGTATTCTGTTTCATATTTCACTACTGCAAATCCATGACTGATTTTAGCAAACATATTACTTAAGCTCTTACTAAAGACAATGAAACCTAGCTTTCTTGCAAGTTCCAAATTCGTCTAGAAAATTTGCCGACATAAGCTAGTTCTCCAAGAGCAATGAAAACGTTTACTTGAATATATTCTTGACACTGAACCAACTTGACTTTCGTGACTTATGGTTCTGTGCGACTTCTACCTAACAATCAGCAATGCCTAATGAAATTACTCATAGTTACATACTTTCATTTTGCATCTTAAGGGATAACACTGCCTGTATAACATTACTTCGCATTCCTATGGCTATGATTGAAAACAATTTTCAAAATTAAAATTTCCAAATAAAAAGATTCCTGTATTTAATGTGACGTACCCATTTTGACCATCTACTCCACTGACTGAGATCACAGATATTCAATCGTTCTACTCTAAAATAAAGCGAGAAGCAGACATACGAACATGGCCTCTCAAAATAACAAAAATAAAAAAAAAGTTTCAAAATGTTAACTGCCATTTCTCAAGGGGCAAATTAACCTTTTTAAATCTTACTAATAAAAAAATAGTCTTCACAGACTATCAATAGAAAAGAAAATATACATGTACAGCACTACGATATTATGTATACTATACAAAAAAACAACTCTCAAGATGGAAAACGCACTTTTTATACTGTAAAGCACCAGTACCGTCTGTAAATTGACAGTTTGTCTATTCCACTTGACTCTTGAGTTTGGTATCATATCTTGTACAAAACAAACACCAAGTACAAGGCACCACCCTGTCACTTATAGCCAATCTCACTTTTATATGTCATAGCTATTTTTTTAATAATACAGTTAACTAATCACTGAGAACGTTTCACCCTTGAGAAAAATTTCAGACTTGATCAACAACATGGTCTTTCAACAGTAAACGCACACGATTGACTGAATACCAACGTGTATTTGCAGTTTTCCTTTTATTCAGCAAAGGATGCTACCTTGCGGAGAACTTGTCCGGAAACTCTTGGAGCTTCTAGAATACAGCATAGGGACATTTTTCATTCTGGATTTGACCAAATGAAAGAAAGACTCCCAACGAGCATTCCTGCCCACGGTGTCCTTGAGGCTTCGTAGCCTTAGCAGGATCAAATGACAATTCCCATGCAAGATCCTGGCGAGGTGGTCCTCTCTGCCAGTCTTCCATTCCCTAAGCGGAAAAGGGACGAAAAATATTTTCTTGAATCAAACCTCATGGTGGTAGAGGTATTCCTTTAAAGATATCTGTCAGGGTTGAAAGGGGTGCTGTCATTCACTGAAACGGGCATTGACATGGGCACAGGAACCCCACCAATCCTTAAATCATCCATGCCTCCCCAACCGTTGCTAATCTCAACTGGTCCAGTGACCTGTGGAAGAGAGAGAGAAAAAAAAATTGAGTAAACCACTTGATACTTGTCTGTAACACTGATGCAATTATAATACTTAATCTTATACGTGATCACTTTAGAACTGAACTTGACAAACAAATTGATGGATAATTAAAAACTATTAATAAATGATATCACAACTGTTGATTAGTAAAATTAGAGAATTTTGGAAATAGAACTTGTACCAAAAATTCAAGGTAAATACAGAAAAGGATCACAAATGGGTACAGTAATGAAAAATGCAAGAATTTTCTTTAGGCTCATGTTCAACAACAACAATAATGTTGGTGTAAATGGTTCATACTCAAACAATTTAACTTTTTCTGTCAACAGGAAACATCAAAATGTGTTTTAACTCGTAAGCACAAAAAAATACTTGAGAAGGGAAATCAATTCTTCAAAAGTCCCCAGGTCAATTATTATTCATGAAGCATAAAATAAAGTACTGTAATGTCATCTCCAAATTGGGTTCCCAGCACGGAGACGCGTTTGACCTTTCCATCTGATTATCACATGATTGCCTCTTGGTAAAAGTCCGGGGAGGAATATTCCAAGACTCAATAACGTGTGAAGGAATTCCCAGCGCTGGAATGTCAACGTGACTCCAGTCGTCGTTCCAGCCAGACACGCTGGCACCGTCCCTCAATTCCCTTCTACCCCTCCCCGTGTAATATCTCTGGACCTTCCCACCACCTCGTTTTAGACCTTTCTGGCACCACTTCTAGAGATCGTAGCAAATGTCCTATTTCTTTTTATTAATTTGCAATTTTCTTTTCTTTATATCGAGGTGGAGTGGTGTTACCACGTTAATATTTTCTTATGGTTCCATTTACATAACGAAAATGTATAAAAGGGTCAAAATAAATTCATAAACATACAAAAACTATGCATAATATTAAGAATTAAAGTTTAGGCCTACAGCAAGCAACCTAAGTAAATATTGATCTATTTATTCAACGCTTTTCTTCTTAACGAAAATCCGGATGAGGAATGCAACATCATGGTTTGTCAGCGGAGACTCGGTGCATTTTTACCGATTGGCGGGAATTCCGCGTTCTCCGTTGCACGACACAATCGCTACGTCGTGCGTCAGGAATGTGCGCCGCTGTCTTTCGTCCCAATGCGCAAAAAAAAAAAAAAAAAAAAAAAAAAAATTATTCCTAAACATTCCTCTACTGGATAACATCTCTTAACTTCATACTTGAGAAAACATTTCAACATTAAGTACTTAAATCCTAAATAATTCCAATAAGGTGGAATATTTATATATAAAAAGGAAAAAATTGCTTGCTGGTATCTCTCGCTGGCTGAACCCAAACAAAAGAGCCTTCTTCTTGGTAATATAAACAAAGAGAGGGAAGTCCCAATTCCCATTGATTTATTTGTACTGGCAGGGTCACTCACGAAAGAGCGGATACGGTTCTTTAACCTCACGTGGAATTAATGAATTCCACGAGAGGATAAGTTTATTTATGCTTACGGCTTCATTGTGTATTCATATTGTTTCTGCGTAAGTATATGTACGTATATAAGTCTACACACACAACACAACCACACACACACACACACACGTGACTTACAACAAACTTTTCGGCGCGTGCAAGCGCTTCACATAAACCAGGTAACGGAAATAACTTTTTTTTTTTATACAAAATTTCCTTTCACAATCATGAAGACAAGGTCGTTCGGTCCATAAGACTCCTTAAATCACACACATCTCTCTCTCTCTCTCTCTCTCTCTCTCTCTCTCTTCATCCCCAACACCAACATCTAGCGCATCAAAAGAAACGACCCCACATCCCAAAAGGGGTGGCAGAAAAACTTGCTTATTTTCAACTCGACTGTACTAGTACTACGCTGGTCCTTAGGTCCCCCACCCCCTGTACTAGTACTACAATAGTCCCTAGTCCTCTCTCCCCCAACCCCCACATCCCCGAAAACCACACGACCACTTCAGGACTTCAAGGAGTAACACAGACTTTGTGGTAGGTTATGGAGTGATCTAGACCAACGCAACCTCCCCTTTAGGGAATTTCGCTACCACTAGGGATTTCTGAGTCTCGGTAATTCTGGGATTTTGTCGGAGTATGACGGATTACTGATGAATTGTCTGATATTAGATGGATAATGCCGTGGTTTGGGATTTCAGAGAAATCTGCCCACTACAAGATTATATGCGCAGTAATCTGGGTCTGACTATATTATAGTTGGGTTTTGACAGTATAACTTATTTCTGATATGCAGATGTTTTAACTATTTTTTACGTGGTCTGTTATTTTATAGCTATCGTAGCTGTCATTAAAAACAATTCGTGGTCTGTTGTTTCACAGCTTTCACAGCTGTGTAGCTGAAAGTAACAACAATTTAGCTCGGGACAAAACAGCATATGTTTGTTTGTTCCTCCCAATACACCATTAAATATAAGACTATTTGTAGATTCTATTCTCCATACTTCTTTTAAGGCAGTGAACATCAAAACAAGATATAAAAAAAGCTATTTTCTTCTTTGCGAGAAGCAAGCTGCACACGAGTCTAGGGAATTCCCCAAGGTTTAAATTAGCCCCAACGACTACGTCAAGTGGACGGCAGAGCGAGTATCACCTAAGTGATGTTTCAATGCATTTTATGCTCTCTCTAGAATGTTACGTGTAAACACACACAAACCTAGACCGTGTTTGTGGGTTACGTAAATTTCTTCGCATTTAAATTAACTAACAGTTATAGAATTCATCTCAAAAGAAATATTTATGAAATTTACCTCATCGTAGTCCAGGTCATCATCGGCTGTGAGGTAGGTTGGGAGGGCGTCCCCAGGGGCGCCCATGCTTAGCAAAAGATTGGCTATTCCCGTGGCTCCGTTTGCTAACGCCAGCTGAAATAGATATAATAATAATAATAATAATAATAATAATAATAATAATACAACTGAAATATTTGACAGATAATTTTTAAACTGTTAGACTTAGCATTCACACACGGGACTATGAAGCTGTACTTAAACCACTGTGAAACCTCTCCACTGACCTGATAAGGCGTAAGGCCAGCGTAGGTCTCCAGAGTGAGAGACGCCCGACAGGATTCGGCCAAGAAGGCGACAAGGGCCTGGTCACGTGCCTCCACGGCGTAGTGCAACGCAGTTCGCCCGCTCTTCCCTTCCTATTCGGGAGAAAGATGAAAGTTAAGTTTACGTCAAGATTGGCCGTTTGGGAAGGAAGGAGATTCGTTACTTTGAAAGAAGGAATACAAATGTGTATTGTATATTACTTGGAAAATATTCAAAATTCGGAAAACTGTTTTTAACACTGCAAAATACAAATTATCTCGCAAGTAATATACAGCCTAAATTATGTAAATGTGTATGTTAATATACTAATTTATTATAAAAATGACATTTTGAGTGACTTACAACCACAGCTCTTCTACAAATTACAATATATTCCCAATTTTGAAATGTAATGCTTCGATAACAATAAAAATAATTATTCCCGTAATCAACCAAGCTAAAAGACACAACAAATAATTATTAAAATTAAAGAAACAAAAATCATAATTACACAGTAATTACTCACCCTTGCATTGATGTCTGCTCCGTACCACGTCAAGTGTTGCAGGATTTCTTTGTGTCCTTCTTGCGCTGCGATGTGAATACAAGTCTGACCTGAAATGAGAAGAAAATAAACCGTGAGAACGCAATGTACTTTGGGGAGGATGTAATTACTCACGATGGACATATTGCGGTGGATTATATTAGATGCGTTCTGCCACTATAATTTACTAAAGATATTTTATAATTTTTGTATAATTATATATGTACATATATATATAATATATATATAGTTAGAATCCAAGGGGTTTAATATGCAATACGCCATTGCGAATTAAAACTTGAGGTGAGTGGCGCATTGTGTGTAAAGGGTTCCTCATATATTCCTACATATTCAGGAAGTTTTCTGCAGAGGAAGCATCAGTTAAAAGAGTGAGCATGTGTGTACCTGTTGCCTTGTGTTTTTCAGGGGAAACAATTTGTTTTAAATAAATAAATAAATAAATATCTAAATAAAATACATAAAAATGTTGTTAAACCAGTGAATTCAGGGTCGACAGTCTTCCCGGTAAAACACGACTCCCACGTAAATGGGAACTTTCTAACCTGAACTTTCTCCGTGAAGTTCTCCCACATATTTTCCTCGGGTGAAAGGGTCACATAAAAAGGTCCAATTCAACTTTCTCTGAATTTACGGACGTTGAGCGCACACACACACACACACACACACACACACACACACACACACACACACACACACACACACACAACTTGTCGCTACCGTCTTCCAGTGGGACAAAAACACACGCACATGTGTACGGACCGCAAACCCAGTTACATGTGTCATTGTGTGTATATTCATACGCACACACTCCGTAATTTTAATAAGTCATAGTAAACAAAATCAGTGAAAGCAGTCAATAAACATAATTTTACTTTCAATGATCGTAAAAAGCCAGAATGTGCAATACATTATTACTCACAAGTTTTAACATATATTCAATGATACCTACAACCTTCTCTATTTAAAAAGAGAGTGTTCCTTTTCCTTCAGGGCCAGAACCCGCTTTTTCTTTGACCCCTTCTTTTAGAAAACTTGCTTATGGGTCTTGGAGGAGATATGAGAAGTAAATCATAACAAAACACCTGTTGCAAATAGGAAAAACATGGCGTCTGAACGCTGCTGTATCGAGAACAGGTAAGCATGCGGTCAGCAGCTTTTTTTCCCTTCGTCGACGCTCTTGGGATTCATGCGTGAGAATTCTGCGTTTATTACGCAAAATCCGTTGATTCCTCAAGCATGATGAGAGACATGAGCAAGCAAAATGCTTGCGACATTCCTCAAGCAATCCCCAAAACAGTCTTACCATTCAATTTATCAAGATCTATCCAAGAAGGCTAATCGTCGCAGAAATTCATTGCGCAACCAAAACGGAAAGAAGAAGAAGAAGGAACTCAAGGTCATATTGCTTCCAAGGTCACCAAAGCACCACGGGTTTCCCCCCTTGGCGAAAAGCCAGGTCAACAAACAAGAGGTGTATTTTTCTCGAAATTTAAAAAGTGGGGAAAAACGTGTAACTTGACCCAAATAACCTGTCTCAGGTCAAGATGGCTGGTACGCATATACCAAAGAGTCTTGTGTCCCCTCCAAAACATACTTCCTTCCCCCTTTTTCAATGGAGTTTGGGGGGTGGGGAAGGGAAGGGGGGGAGATGGCACGCCAGGACTTGAGTACATATACATATATGGTCATGGAGGCTGGTGATGCTGCTTGCCACCAACTAAGTTCCTGCCAAGTCTTCGGAGGAGATGAAACATGCCACGAGAAATATTTGGCGATAGGGGACTACTTCTCCTCAGAATCACGTAATTTCTCCAGAGATTTTTAATCCCAAGTCATCTTTCATTTCGACGAAATATCCTAATTGGCACTTAAGACATGGGGAAGGGGAAGAGGAAGATGGAGGACTGGGGTACAGAGAACTAGATGCTTCTACTTCTCTCCTGCGCGAGCGAGAGAATTTGTGGGACAGCCCTGTGTAGTTGTGTGTATGTGGGTTGCCAACCCTGCTGTTGGTGCCGAGGGGTTTTCCCGCTGAGGTTTTCGTCCAGCCGTGACAAAAAGAACCCCCAATCTCCATCCCAGATCCCTTCCCCCGCCCCCTCCCACAAGAGGCCACCCGCTAGACTCACGCCGCAAATACCGCACTCAAACGCACAAATAACTACGGGCTATATTTACCCCAGTTCACCTGATTTATATATGCGGAGATACCCCAGTTGATCCTATAGCGCCCACCGTCTTCTTCTTCTTCTTATTCTTCTTCTGAGCCTGCGCCGGCCGTGACTGGTTATCGTGCATCGTAATTACGCGAGAGAGAGAGAGAGAGAGAGAGAGAGAGAGAGAGAGAGAGAGAGAGAGAGAGAGAGAGAGAGAGAGAGAGATACATCACCTCAAATATAAGACTTTCAATTTCAAACATTTCGACAATTTTTTACCATTTTTTTGTCTTTTTCTTAACTCGCAGGCGATCGCAGTGAAATAAATAAAATAAATGGAAAAATAAATAAATATAAAGTTAATACAGACTCAAAGACTATTCAGCAATTCCCAAATTCGCCCCCAGACTTCTTTGGTACTTAGAAAATCTTCACATATTTTGTAAAGTGGGAAAAACCAAACAATTTCAGTCTTGTGTTGCCGACACTCGAGACATCCGACGATGAAAAAGTGCAATACACAAAACGTAAAACCCCAGCGACAAAAACTTGGGAACATAAAAACTTATATGAGATTTTAGCTACAACGGGTTACAAGCTCTGCTCTATTAAACAGTTTAATGAGGGGTTAATGAACTGCTTGTGATATTCTGTATAACTGTTAAAACAAAATTTTTGCTATTAAATATGAAGGCGCGGTTATTCGAATTACGTATGCACAAGTACTCTGTAACAGTACTGCTGTAGTTTTGTATGAAGTTGCCAATATATGTATATGTATATATATATAATTTATGTCTATATATATACATTCATACATACATAAACACGACTAAATAAAACCAAAAACAACAAGGCACTAGAAAAGGTGGGGGAGGGGTGGGGGTTGGCATCACAACCTCAGCACTTTCAAAATAATTCATTTACGTGTCCTGCCCTCAGCCTCACACCATAATCGGTAATAAAACGAAATGTTAGCGAGGTGTTGGGGAAAAGGGGGGAAGGGGAGGGGGTGGGAGGGATAAGAAAGCAAGGATTTGAGGACTGGGGGGTGGGGTGGAAAGCAGAAGAGGAGGAGGAGGTCGGGTGCCATCAGTCTGGTCATGTGGTTTCTTTGGCACTCGTTTTGTGACGTCACTGGCACCTTACCCCCACCCCACCCCCATCGGCTCCTTCCTTCCGTTGCCACCCAACGATGATGTCCCCCCCTCCCCCTACCCAATCTTTCCCTTCCTCCCTCCCCCTTCCTGAATTTCCCATAACAAACCCATTAGAGCTATTTTTAAGGAATCTGTTTCATTAATACACGCGTGGTCACGCGCTCACTTATGCAAGTGGAAGGTATCTCAGTGGTATGAAATGAAGTTATGATGTTTTATGTAATAACGCAAAAGCGTTATTTGATGTTTTGTTGTCGTTTTGTATAACCGAAAATTCAGAAAATTTAATGAAAGATATTCGGATTTTTCCAAATTAATTAATGTTGCCCGGGCTAAAACAACACGAGGGTAACATCTATGGTAAAGGCTTTACAGTTAAAACACTCTAAGGCACAAGACAAACCTATGTACACATACACACACAAATATATATATATATATATATATATATATATATATATATATATATATATATATATATATATATATATATATATATACTAACATATATATAATCTACCTGAGCGCTTATATACATGATGCAACAAGACTTTGAAAGATAAGTCCGTATTAAAATCCAGTAAAGATTATTTTGCTTTCAAACGAAATGAATAACTTTAAAAAGACTATCTTTACTCAAACGAGAAGTTGATCTAAAGTATTTTCAGTATGGAGTTAGGATACCAAATGAATATCTAATCCATAAAAATCCATAAGGGTAATGGTACCTCTTCTATACTATGAGACGCCAGATAACATGATCAATCAATCAAAATATACTAAGATACACATCAAACGGCATAACAGACTGAACTGTAACAAACTTGATCTACGTAACGGCCAACTGAACTGTAACAGGAAAAAATACCACAGTACTGGATATGAAACTGATTTTAAAAAGTAACTGGTTACAATTAACCTGGTGAAAAGTAACTGGTGAAACGTATCAATGCTGAAGAGATACGCAATGTAAACAGTGCCCAGAAATGAATGAGTAGTATAAATTGTTAGGTGGTTAAATGCAAAAGGTAAACAAAAGCCAGTACTTATGTTTATGAAATGTAAACATATATAATTACCTTGCAGCGTGTATGTGTGCATCTGTATACATAAACACGCATTTCTTATGCATATAACTTAAAATACGATTACTATGCGCATGCGTCCGTTTGTCTGTCACATGACGGTTCGGAAGGAAAAAGGCATTAAAAAATATAAAGGCGAATACTTTAGTGACTCAGAATGGGTAGAACGCGCGCGCGCGGAGGTACGGGGTGTGCCTGTGCCCTTATATAGAGGACTGACTAAGGCGTTCTTCCCTCCTTGGGGCATGGAGGGAGGGGGTAGGGAGGAGAGAGGGAGGGGGAGGAGGAGAGAGAGAGAGAGGACAGAGGCACAGTGCCCCTAGCCACATTAGGAGTGCCTCCCGAGGGCTAAATTGGCGCAGCCGACACCTATTTTCGCCCTGGGCCAAAGCCGCTTCTTTTTCTTCTTCTTCTCATCTGATGCCAGGTATTTCGACCACGCCAAGTAACACCTCTCCCCTCTCCCTCCTACTTCTCCCCTTCTTCCTCCTCCTCCTCCTCCTCCCTCTGCCCCTCCTTCAAGAGAAACGGGATTCCCACGAACGAATGCCTAACACACTGGACCCTACCTACCCTCTTGGCACACACATGCCCGCCTTCCCCGGGTCTCAAACATGCCCACCGTGACAGCCAAGCGTCTTCGTCGACTTACCAATCTCCGTTCGTTTTCCTATCGCATTCTTCTTATGAAGATTGGGATTAAGTGAAGTAAAGGAAAGGGGGGGAGGAGTGTCAAAGGAGGAGAGCTTCAGTGCCTTCATTTTAAAACACCCAGACTCCAAAATGCTAAAAGGAGTTTGCAAAAATAAGTGGGACTGGCTACTTTTCGTCATTTTTTTGGAAGTTACGTCTGCAAGCATGTTCAATGTTTTGTTCACAGTGTCTACTTACTCTCTCTCTCTCTCTCTCTCTCTCTCATTATCATCTAAATTTGACCTCTTCCAAAACCACAAAACCACAGTTTGCTCTTTGAAATATGTTTTAAAATTTGACCTTTGAACGGGAAACCCAAGTTCTCAATACCACGATGAACGTAAACAAAACACTAAATCTCAGACATATAAATGAGGGCACGTTGAGAGAGAGAGAGAGAGAGAGAGAGAGAGAGAGAGAGAGAGAGAGAGAGAGAGAGAGAGAGAGAGAGAGATATTACTATTACTCAAACCCAATGAGAAAGAAATGAATGGAAAAAAATAAACAATACAAAACTCGCTACTTCCACATAGGATACATAATGTGTTTATACCGGTATATACAGCAATTGCATGTGTGTGTGTGTGTGTGTGTGTATTACAATGGCTGGCTAAGTCTTCTCCTCACAGAGTCGCATTTCCCAGCACAGAAATTTAACATTAAATAAAACACCTTGCTATGCTGAGCACATACATCTCTCACAGCGTCAAGGTCAGGCGAATTTATCTTTCGAGAAAAATAGTAAAACATATATATACATTTATATATATATATATATATATATATATATATATATATATATATATATATATATATATATATATATATATATATATAAAAACCTTACAAAGGTACACTGAAAACAACACCAACTAAAAGGCAAATCTAAACAAAGATGAAGAACGAACTGCAACCCGTATATAAAGAAAAAGATAAAAAGATGGCATCGGAGATCTGGCAACACTGCACAATTCCTTCATATCTGAGAGGGAAGGCAAAACGAGAGAGAAAGAGAGAGAAAAGACCACAACAAGAGATGTGCTTCATCATTCGCAACTACTTTCGAGTCAGGGATCAAGACATTCGCCGTAAAACCTCGACTATTTCATTCCTCTTCTCGTCCTGCTTTCCATTTCGTGGGGACAAGAAGAAGAAGAATCATAACAACTATAAACAATGAATAACGCAATATTAACTGTCATCACAGCTACTTTAAATAATCAACCTTTAAGTAAATGAAGTCAATTGGATGCTGGTTTCCCCGTGTTCCAGAATGATACGCAAGATTTTCCAAGTTAAAGATGTATGACCGAATACTGACTGATCTATTTGCTCAACTCACGTTGACGAAGCTTGCTAGCTCGCAAGCGCGCTCCTGCGTGCGTGCGAGAGTGGCGCTCACGAGAGAGAGAGAGAGAGAGAGAGAGAGAGAGAGAGAGAGAGAGAGATTTCTTCAACTTCATGAAATTAAAATGAAAACATCCCAACAGCAGAGATATCCAATACTTACTGTAGATACTTAGACAAGACGACTCCAGCTGATACGCAGTGTTACCAGAATCGCAACAAACAAACGCTGTTACCAAAACACAATACAAGTAACTCCTTTACTGCACATACAGAGGTACTCTCCAGTCACTGTTATTACCATCGACCTTGGATTTAGCACACACACGGAGCCAACCAACATTACTTGGTGGTTCACGTGTCTTTAAGTTGCAGTGTCTTGAGTTTGTGTTTTGTTTTGTTTCTCTGCTACAAAGTTGAATTACATAATAATAGAGTACTGGTACTGGTAAATAAATTAACAGTTTTGTTTGCAACACTAAATGATGTATAAAACGTATATACAATATACAAAAACTTCCTCTACTTACAAGAGTTTTTCTTAAAAAGACTGCGATTCTTACTGCGGGCATTTGCAGTTTCTGATGCTAACAAGTAATAAATATAAATCGAGTAAGCTTCCGTTAACACACACACACACACACACACACACACACTCTCTCTCTCTCTCTCTTATAAGGCTACGAAACTAGTGGAATCTTTCTGTTTTTTATTTGCTTTTTGTTCGCCAAGAAATTTTAGCAGCGGAGAATTTCCCACACTAATCGCAATGGGAATCCGGATAACCTGTCAAAAACATTCCAATTCCCCACATCCCCCCACCCCCCCTTGCCCCCTCCCCACAAAAAAAAACGATAAACACAAAACCAGTTCTTTGAGCTCGAGGCAAATTTCTTCCATTCGTTAAGGAAAAAAATTTAAAAAAAAATTTAGGGACCTGTTTTGTCCGATTACACAACAGCGATTTTCTTATTCGACGTAAACCATTCTAGTCCCGAGAGAGAGAGAGAGAGAGAGAGAGAGAGAGAGAGAGAGAGAGAGAGAGAGAGAGAGAGAGAGAGAGAGAGAGGTGATAGTAAGACTTAGTGGTGGCCCCTTCGTCTACCAGAAGCAACCAAGTTGCAACCAGTGAGTAGGACTTGTTTTGACGTCGTGTCTATCAAAAGCGGAAAGTCCTGGACTCAAGAAGTAGCCCATAACGGAATAATGAGCTGGACCAAGGTTGCTTCTGCTGCCACTTGCCCGGGATTCCTGTACGTTGGGGATAAACCAGACAGACCCAACAACGAGGTTAATCAATAGCATAATCCAGACCTCTTCCCCCCACCCCATCCCTAACCCGTGCTCCCAAACCACTTCACGGGCCGCCCCAATAACACAATGCTATTTTGTTATGGTAAGTCGACAGACCTATTCATATCTTTTAATTATGTTCTTCCCGGAAGAATATACTATGATAAAAGGGTTTGATAAAAACAATCGTTCTTCCCGATGAATTTACTCAGTAAATTAAATTGCAAAAGGCCAAATATTACGAAATATTTTGTATTACATCTACCATCGTTTGTACACATACACGTGTATATAACATATAATATATAATATAATATAATATAACATAACATAATATATATATATATATATATATATATATATATATATATATATATATATATATATATATATATATATATATATAAGATATATTAAAATGAATATACGGTATCATCAACTACGTGAAAGGCATTAAAACTACGAGATAATCACGAGACGAATGAAAGAAACCAAAATCTCAAACCACGACGATTTGAAGATAAATTTTATAAAAGAGCTACAAAACTACACGCTATGGGACACAACCCACACAAACTGCAAGAATAAAGAACAACTATGGTACAAAAAAAAAAAAAACACTAAACTCAATTTTCCCCCAAAGGCACCACAAGATTATGAAATCGACGAAAAGAGGAAAAGAAGTGCAGGAGAGAAAAAAAAAAAAAAACGCCCAAACTCCTGGTGTAATGTAAACCCCGTCAGTTGGGAATACCCAAAGGGGCCGCTGGCCTTTCGTCGTCCAGCACTGGAGACGAAAACAAGGAGAGTTGTCTAGTCAAATCAAACATCTCGTTTTTACTTGGAATTCTTTGCGATGGATTGTATCTTGAAATGAACTTAGATGCAGCATCTACAATACCATTAGTTCACACACGATACTTTAGAATGCTGTACAGGAACTCATGTACACAAACGATGGCGTCTTGACATTTGATGTTGTGGCACCAGCATACTATAAGAATCACTTTCAGAATACCCCGGGGGCTGTTGAGATTTGTAATTTTAATTCCAATTATCAGTATGATTACTGCATTGTTCCAGTGCATGCTATAAACTTGGTGGTTTTTTTGGAGGGGCCATGGAGTTTCGCAATTCTACGTCCAATTATAAGTATGAAAGTCGCACTATTATGGTACATGTATAAACTAGTTATTTTTTCTGGTGGAGGGGGTGGGAGGAGGTCAAACATCTTCGGCTCATTTCAGAATCAGTACGACTCTGCACACTAAATTTTAGCAAGGGAATCTCATCTTCTAGTCCTAAGGTCGTATTTCCTAGCCAGGAATGGCTTCGGCCTTCGATACTGGAACGGCCTTCCCACTCGCGCCACGACCTTCCTGCTTCTCTCTCCCTCTCCCCCCTCCCCTCACCTCCTCCATCCCCAACCCACCTCCCCCTCCAATCTTCCTCCAGCAGTCAGTCCACACGTCGCCCTAAAGCTGCAGGGCCCATGCGCTCTTAAAACAAGTACAGTTGCACCAACTTCATCGATCGTCCTCTCTCTCTCTCTCTCTCTCTCTCTCTCTCTCTCTCTCTCTCTCTCTCTCTCTCTCCTCTTTGTAGGATACCAGGTTATGTAACGAGCGGTAATCCCGGCCACTTAGATCTTCCCAAGCTGGTCTCGTGAACTGTTCGGTAATCGTTTAAGGTCAGCAATAATTCCACTCTAAAATGGAAATACCCAAAACAGCGACGGATTTTCCTCTCTCTCTCTCTCTCTCTCTCTCAGTATACTACCGCCTCTTTAGGTAAACTCTTCAATGCATATCAAATTCGATACTCCTCAATTCTATTAAGACATCAGTAAATTCCAGGGTACATTATACTGCAGCATGTTATAGATGACACAGATCTTCCAAAATTTAAACTTCTGTAGAACTGTAAGTAACCTATATAAAAAATGACAACTTTACCTTCCAAGAATTGTTTAAACCTTTACAAATACATACAAGTACACTCCAGTATATAGAAACGGAATACAAAAACTGACCTAAAAGCAATAAATACAAACTGGTGAGGTCACGTACCCTAAACGTTATCTCATCAGGATGTTTATCGAAATGACTAAAAATAATACTTCTTTCAACTTAGATACTACCCACAAAAAAGACCAAGTAATCTCTAACCGGCATACACACATTATACAATACATTTGCATTTATTTATATATTTATCACGTTCCATATCTTCGTAATTCAGTTATACATCATACAAGTTCAGTCCAACGACGTCAGATTTCTCTCTCTCCCCCTCCTATTCGTGGGGTTCCCCAAGGCCCTTCACTAGCTCCGCCGTCATTTTGCGGCAATGCCATCAATCCAGCATGTCCAGGGAGCCTATCATTATTCCTATATGGTGTGTTGTAACGGTAGGAAATTATCTTGATGGCTCGTGTGATTCTCAAGGCAATGCCTCTTCGTTCCACTGGATACATTTTTGACGGAGTACTAACCAGCCATGTCTGTTGTATTCTCTCCCTCTCTTTCTCTCTCTCTCCACACTGGCAGCCACCCACAATAATTGACTGACGATTGGGTGCATGATTCATTGAACGGTCTCAAACTCTTTCAGAATTTTTCTCAGGAACAGTGGTCATGAAATACCCAAATAAAAATAGGCCTGCCCTCGATACAGCATCGCTAAGAAGATCGAATTTACTTTCTCATATCTTCCTGAACCTTCAGAAGCATCACAGAAGCCGAGATCAATCCCCCGTGTAAGCTTAAAGGTCTATCGGTAATCCTCAACGATCGTCAGTCCCTCGTGGCATTTATCTCACGGTGTCTTTGAGATCCCCTCCCCCCTTAAAATCTCGTGGTGCCCCCCGGCAAAGTGCCTTCCTCCAGCTGTAGGAGAGTGCCAAGGGCAGCTTGGCAACTCGCAGACGTACATACATGGGTACGTCGCCCGGCGATGGGCCGGTCCCGATTTCGAGTGCCAATTCGCTCGGGGCATTCTTAAAGTTATGAAGCTCGGGAATAGTTGTTTCGAGAAAGGTACCAACTGGAGACAAAGGTCTTCTTATGAAGTTGTTTCTTGTAAGAGGAGGAACTTGTAATTGACTAAGACTTAACCATTAAGAGTGTATGTAAACAAAGTATTCCAGGATACAGTAAAAAGCGCTGCACCACTTCCAAAAATGACTTACATGCATTTTGCTCTCGAGGTTCAAAATGCATACTGGTCTACACACCAACACACACAACATTTACTCTTCCTATTGCTACGATCTTGAAAAAACTCCCAATTCATCACCACAAAAAAATGAAAAACCCGAGCGCCTCAAATAACTTTATAATTACTCCTCGTCCGAAGCATAGCCGAGATTCCAAAGCATGTACTAATAAAAATAAAAACGGCTCCCGTAATACTCTTACCGCTCATTAAATATAGGACCTCTCTCGGAAGACTAGAGCCAGAATATCTCATCCCCACTGGCACTGGGCCACCAGGGCATTGTGCCAACAGGTGGCCCTGAACTGACCTCGGGAGGCAACCACTTCTCCCGCTGAGGAATATTTTGGAGGTGATCTTTGATCTAAAGTGCTCAGCTTTAACTAGGTAGAATCAGTCAGTCAGGATAAGACTGACTGATTAGATGAGTCTGTACTGGCGTCACGACAGGGTAAGGTGCTCACAGTCAATCAAGATAAGATTGACTGAGCTCAGTCAGTCAGGAAAAGACAGACAGAATAGACGAGTCTGACCTGGCGTCAGACAGAGTAAAAGTGTTAGATGTAAGGTCAGTTGTTGGCACAGACCGTTCTGTCTGTGTGGAAGAACTGTCTGACTGGTATTCAAACAAGATTAATGGATCATAGCTCAGTTTTTAAAGAGATCAAATATATTCACAAGCATTAACATCCTTGCATAAGACCCAAGGCTACTCTTTGTGAATCCCAACTTACTGGCCTTGGAATTCAATGATTAATGCAAAGAGGATAAAACCACAAACAAAGAATAATATATAAAAATAATGTTAATCATACTGACATTCAAGTTAACGCAATCACGGTCCCGAAACCATTCACAAAAAAAGGATTTCAGTTAAATCCTCGCGTTCACTGTGAGAGTATAATGACGATCAACGTCAATAGGACGATTCTCTTACATCATGCTCCTACTGAGTTCAATAACATTTGCAAGCAAATGGCTCGCTTATCGACACGGTAAGAAGGCAACTTGGGAAACCCCCGACTACGTCAGGATACACGTGACGGAGGCGTGAAAGCAACATTTCCAAAACGAGAAAAAAAAAAAAAATTTGAACATCCCAGGTCGGCTGTTGTACCGCACGTCGCCATGTTTAGGACTGGTTGTACGTTTAGTTAAATTGCCATTAGCTCTTGGGAATGAAATCCCACAGGATTACTTCTTGGGTTATGTCATACTGAACTACAGAGCATCAACTGGAAACAAATACCCTCGACTAAATGCAATTTCTCTCCCTCTCTATCTCATCTCTTTCTCTGTCTCGTCTGAGATCATTCCCACCATTCAGAGGATGACTTCACAGGGTGGCAACTGTCAAAACCAATCCTTGCTCGAAACAGATGTTCGCGTGACACTGATTCACGCGCCTCGCTGACGTCAACGGACAAAAATTATAATGTTTAATCTTCGCTTCAGTTTTGAATTTATAAGATGAGATCAAGTTTTATTTGAGGGAAAGACAGAGCGCACTGAAGAACATAGATAAAAGCCGCTTTCAATACGAAAAGCTTGTGTAGAAGGGAATATATCGCTGCCTCTACAAAATTTTACTAAACTGGTCTGAGACACGGATCTACCAGAGATGATCTGACAATACATATATTTTCCCTCGTTTGAGATTTGCAAATTCCCTCTTACCCGCCCTTCCAGATGAACTTGTCAATGGCTTTTTTATGTATACAGTCACACGAATGACAAAATGTACCCGCGAAAAAATCACAAAAATAAATGAAAAACTTCCAACTTCAATACTTTTCACACAGCCACTTTTAAAATCAATGACTTACCGTCATAGTTGGTCAAATCTGCAGCCAAAAGTCCGGCTGTGTGGGCAGGGGCATAGGACAGCCTGGCATTCATGACCTCAGCCACGGTCACGGGTCTGGTTAATTGGGTCACCATGCGAAGGTCGCCCTGGGCACTGGCGGAGTGCAAGGGCGTGTTGCCCCTGCGGTCTCTCGCTACTGGAGACGCCCCACAAACGACCAGATGTCTTGCGACTCCGGAGTCGCCCGTGGACACTGCCAGATGTAACGCCGTCTGTGATTGGATGAAAAAAAAGAGAATAATGTGTTAGACATAAACAGGAACACAACTATATAACAAACAAACAAACGCACCCTAACGTCTGTGACTGGATGAAAAAGAGAGAATATGTTACAACATAAACACGAACACAACTATATAACAAACAAACAAACAAACAAATGCAATCTAACGTCTGTGACTGGAAGAATAAAGAGAGAACAAGATGTTTGACATAAAACAAACAAAGACCGTAACTCTGCAAGTAACATGAATATGGTAATCGCCAAGATCTTATCTATGCTAGGAGGATGACGTGACGTCACAAGACTTTCGTCTCCGGGAAAACCGCCTGCCTCTCTCGCGCAATGTTCAAGCTAACTGCCACATTTCTCGTCCATTTCAAAAGTTGCTGGTCTAAAAGTGAAATCTATCTGAAGGTTTCTGGTTTCTTCATGAAATTACACTTAAAATAGTTGTGATTCTTTTGATGGTCACTGGTGAGGATTTCACGTTGTGAGATCATACCGGTGTAATCAAAGTTGATCGCGTGCCTTCATATTTATTAAGCTCAAATGTACATATACACTTTAAATACCATACTTTATATCAATTATACAACTACACTTTGCATACCATACTATATATCAATTATACAACTACATCATACTCAAACGAATGAAATGCAATTTCCAGAAACCTCAACATGACTGAATGGGCGGATTAAAAGAAAAAAAAAAAAAAGAATAAAAATGCGGATATGGTGACGAAGTGTGCTAACCCCCACCCCCAATCTTGGGAAATCCCAAAATTTCGAATACGAAAAGTCCCACGACCTTCTCCCGAACGACGGCTGCCTCCGCTGCTGACGAAGCAAAAGGACCTCTCCCACTTCTTTGTAAGACTGGGAAAACAGAGATGATGGGCGAGTTCCTTGTCGGTTACTATAACGAGAGGCACTGTTGCTAATGTTGATAAATAATAATTTACTTAATTTTTATTTATTTATTAGTGTTATTTTATATGGTTTTTTATATTAACTGATTTCCTCTTTCTGTATCTCCATTACCTTCTGTTACTTCTTTCAAGAGAAAAAATTTTTTGTAGCTTGAATTTTAAGTCAACTGGCCCCTGTGGTGGGCTTGTTCTATATGAATTGGGTTCCTCTTCTGAATAATAATAATAATAACCATACCAAAACCACAATCCTAGTATTATAACCTCCAACCATCATCAAGTTTCTCATTTCCTTGTCTATCATCTCATTCTTTTTATTTCATGTCCTTGTTGCAATATAACAAGACGTATCTCAGCATTTGACCACAGATCATTTCTCTGTATTTCACCTTCGTTTTATTTTCTTTATTTAATCTCATTCTGCTGTACTACAACACGAAGTTATTTCTGCACGCGACCGCAACACCTATGAAGAGTTTAAAAGAGTTTATGAGAGAAAGTAACACGACGACCAAATGAGTTTAGAACCTGTTTTTGAACGTCTGAAAACGTTCCGTTCTCGGTCTCCAAACTGCAGCATCCAGGTTGGAACGTAAAGAGATCTAATGCCTTGCAGAGGAATACTAAGAGCGGAAATTACAGTTTAAAAAGATATTCACTAAGAAGCAATCTACAAATGAAATCAGCTCAGAGAGAGAGAGAGAGAGAGAGATCCTTACGTGATAGGATTTCACCAAGTTTCTCGAAGGCGTATACTCTACAAACACTCCCATTTATTTTCAGCGCAAGTTGCCCCTTCCTTCGCAACCCGGCATCCCCCCACCCCCACCACACGCCTGTCGAGTAGTTGCTTAGAAACAAGCAAGAGAGAGAGAAAAAATGCGCGCGGAGTTGCGCTGTACGAACAAATATGATGCCCCGCGGATCCAAGATGACTCGGCGATGAGCGCGGTCGTACCCAAACGAAGTTAATGGACACCCGTGAAGGTGAATGCCGATAATTATTATTGCAGCACGATGAGAAGGAGGGGAAGGGGGGAAGGAGTGGAAGGGAAAGTATACGCTGAATTCCTTTCTTCTCGAAGTTGGTGGTTATAAAGAAAATGACCGGCAGTAATCATTACAATACTATGACAAAAAATTAATAATAATAATAATAATAATAATTCACTGTCCATTCCCTTACTCTAACTTCTAACGAGGTTGATGATAATGACGGATACAATGAATGACATCATCGCAAAACAATGGGGCAAGGGTTGGGGAAGCTGAATGAAAATTCCGCCCCCCCCCCCATCAGAAAAACCCAGTTGGTTAGTGGACCTCTACCCCCCTCATCAGGGGGTCATGGCCCCTACTACACCCCCTTACACAACATGGGAGGGTAGTAATAAAAGGAATATTACAACTTTAAATCAGTATATCGTCGATATAAATGATACATGCAAAGGTAAGTTTACTATCAGCATCATCTACCATGTCTGATAATTCTATGCCATTTGCATTCTTCAGTATATAGCAACATCATCGTCTCCTGGAGGCATTTTGGAGAGAGAGAGAGAGAGAGAGAGAGAGAGAGTTATATGACGAACGAACAGACCAACATGCCTTAGATACAAGGTGGATTTTTCATTAAAGGCGAGACTGTACCTTGAAAAATGACATCACTGATGTTAATATGGACAATACATTATCGCAACATGTTACAATGAATTTTTCTAAATATATGAACACATTTCAAACAAACAGCAACACCAGTACTAAATTAAAATGCCTTATCAATGACAGACATTACAAAATAACTCTGTAATAAATGCAAAAGCTTAACAAAAACGACTCAAACTTTAAATCATATCAAGATATATAAACTTCAAAACATTAATTCAATTGTGCCATGACATCTACATCTTGCTACAGAATCTACAGAAATTTCAGACAGTTCTAATCAACGACCAACGCAAGGTTTAGATAAAAATGACTTCATATATTCATTAAGAGTAATCTGCCAATTTCCCAGCGCAGATACTCTAAGAGATAAGAAACCGTATCAGACCGTGATAGGGATTCCCAACGCAGCAGTCTGGTAATACCACACTGCCTTTTATTACATGACCTTCGAAGATATGAGAGAGAGAGAGAGAGAGAGAGAGAGAGAGAGAGAGAGAGAGAGAGAGAGAGCTCTGCAGCAACAAGGAACTTCCATAAAATAACTGTAATTCTAAGAACAATGGGAATCAAAGCAACTGCATGCCTTTCATTGAAGTCAGTGAATACAGACAGCCCTCTACAAACAATAGCAGGACTTAAGCTCAATCAAGTCTGCCAAAAGATATATTATATAATAACGATATGATAAACTCTTAGCTTGAAAAACATCACCTTGTGCAAAAACCACGAAGGGAACAAAGTTTGAATGAGCGAAGCGTGTTGTCAACATCGAGTTACCCCACGAAAAAGATGCACGAACCGGTTCTAAAAGGACACCAAACAAGGAAGTTCTCAGAGAGAGAGAGAGAGAGAGAGAGAGAGAGAGAGAGAGAGAGAGAGAGAGAGAGAGAGAGAGAGAGAGGAATGATTCTATAATTCAAGATACTCTACGGGATATCCATCTTTGTATTCAAATAACAAAATGTCGTGTTCTCATCAGCTGAAATAAGAGAGAGAGAGAGAGAGAGAGAGAGAGAGAGAGAGAGAGAGAGAGAGAGAGAGAGAGAGAGAGAGAGAGAGAGAGAGGGCCAATCCTCTAACAGAGGGACGGGAAAGGTGCGCTGCACACCAGGAGGAGGAAAGGGGGGAGGGGGTTTGTAGGATATGGGATTTCCAACTCCAGCGCGGAAAAGAGGCACACAGACAGACGGCGTGTGAGAGAGTGTGTGCGTGAGTGTGTGGGTTCCAGCGAGTGTCTGGAAGTGCCACGTCCTTCGTTCGAATGCTGGAAGGTTGTCTGCAAGACTGCAGCAGCTGCCACACATCCATGGAACGCTAAATACTACCGCCTGGAAGTATTATGAGAAGTCCCGCGATCCAGTCATTACAATAATGTTCGTATTTTTGTCTTCAGACAAGACACGCCCCCCCACACCCCCGTTCTTCTTCCCAGCACCCCCTACCCACACAACCACACACAGACACATGGAACTATAAAACCAATTCTTAATATTCAGTAAACATCATCACAACATTTAATTAAAAGCACGTATCCTACAAGCAGGAGTGATATGGTACTCGAGAGATTGTTTTCTGTGCTAAAATGAGAACGCTGGTGTTTTTCTGCTTAATGGAAGCAATGTTGTACAAAGTGACCACCATGCGGGGTAGTTCTGGAAGAACCTACCACAAGCCGGAAGTCTTTCTCACTAAACTATCCCGTTATTCATCTATGAATGTTATGAGTGTTATTTAGTTTCCAAAGGACTCGATTCTGATCGTGAATGTAGTTAAATTTCCTTCACGATTTAATCCTCAAAGGCAAAGAAACGTATTTAATAATATTAAATAAATAAATAAGAAGTCCCAAGGCATATCGTTAGCTCAAAACTTTCCAATAAAAAAAATCGACAAAAAATCCCTTTGTGACTTAATACCGAAAAGGCGGAAGGAACGCATTTAAAATGCTTAATAAATAAGATAAATACATCTAAAGACGCCCCAAAGAAGACGCGAACTGAAAAGTTCTTAATAAAAAAAAAAAAAACTACAAAAAAATTCTTGATTTAATTCTCACAGGCGGAAGCAAAGTATTTAAAAATATTAAAGAAATAAGATATATATCTGAGACGACCCAAGGAAGGTACGAACTCAAAACTCTTAATAACAAAAAAAAGGAAAAAAGGAAAAAATAAAATCGAAAAAAAACTCAGACGGGAAACACAAGAAAGTAAACGTCTGATAAGCATCCAGCCTTCGCAAGGCCTTTGCTCCTTCGAATCTTCTTCCTTGAAGACCAGACTGGAGTTATTTTTAGGACTCCGAAGGGACGCTGTTGTCCTTCTCTTTACGTGTCTCAGGACCCTGAGAGCCCAAAGGGTATAGGACATCACATTTTATAGGACTTCGTAATCCTTATCCTCCTCCTCCTCCTCCTCCTTCGTATAGGGAAGTCTGGACCACACAATCGACAGGGCCAACTGTCTGGTCTTCCCGTGGCCTTAAAGGGCCTTTGAGAGAGAGAGAGAGAGAGAGAGAGAGAGAGAGAGAGAGAGAGAGAGAGAGAGAGAGGAGGGGGGAGGGGCAGCCTCTGAAAGACTGGATGCTGTCGATTTCCAATTATAAGTGTGTCACTTAAAACGACGGTAACACGTGAGAGAGAGAGAGAGAGAGAGAGAGAGAGAGAGAGAGAGAGAGAGAGAGAGAACAGCATCTCAACAACTGGAAACTGTAGACGTCCAATTTTAATGGAGTAAGGGCACCTCATTATAAATGTACCACTTAAAACGACGATAACATATGTGATAAGAGAGAATCTACTTTAGGTAGTTCTAGATAACACACGTCTTACACATGACAATAAGACGACTGAGATGAAAATCATCAAATGCATTGTTCTGCTAAAAGGACACATGTTTCTTGGAATGACTGAATACTTATATATGTATCTCATTACTACGGCATCACAAAATTCTCTTTATACTTTTGAACTTTAAAAAATCTGTATCAACTGATGTGTGTATATATATATATATATATATATATATATATATATATATATATATATATATATATATATATATATATATATATATATATAGAGAGAGAGAGAGAGAGAGAGAGAGAGAGAGAGAGAGAGAATGAAACACCTGGCATGAGCTCTGCATTAATCTTTTGCTAAACTTCGCTGAACTTTACAAACGAAAGATTATTGGTGTCCATTTGCCTAAAATTTTGTTCAACTAAAGCAACATCGAATATTAATATTAAATGAACGAAGACAGCAAACGTCAAAAGGAGAGAGAGAGAGAGAGAGAGAGAGAGAGAGAGAGAGAGAGAGAGAGAGAGAGAGAGAGAGCCCCAGACATGGAGAGGAGAATGCGGGTGAGGTTAAAAGGAGATAGGAATAGTTACCTGATAAGATAAAGCCACACAACGAACGAGGAAGTCGGGACTCTAAGACTAGTTAGAGAGAGAGAGAGAGAGAGAGAGAGAGAGAGAGAGAGAGAGAGAGAGAGAGAGAGAGAGAGACTACTTTACACTCCACCCACCAGCAGATGGTGTGTCTACCTCCCCCCCCCCCAACTCCAAACTGAACCGCCCAGTCACCTTCTGCCTCTACTTCTCTTCGAGGAAATCTGTTCATTTTCTCGTAAAATAGAAATTCCATTTCGTCCTTCAATAAGCTATGGTTAATACTCCAAGGACACTGATGTCTTACCGTTAACCTACACATTCATTCAGAGAGAGAGAGAGAGAGAGAGAGAGAGAGAGAGAGAGAGAGAGAGAGAGTGTGTGTGTGTGTGGTAGAATGAATGGAAGGCTGGGTCGGGCTGTCAAGATTCCTTTACACCCAATCCTTACCCCCTCCGCCAAACACCTCTCCCCCCACCCCCAGCCCGATACAACCAGCCCACCCACCCACCCACCGAAGCAAGTCATGACAAAAATATAAACGGCTCACACACCTACCATCTTAGGAAGAGATGTTTTCACGTCTTTCTAAAACATAAACATATTTAACTATATCTATCTCTTCAAGTCACACATACATTATAGTATAGATACAGTAAGTATATATATATATATATATATATATATATATATATATATATATATATATATATATATATATATATATATAATTATATATATATATATATATATATATATATATATATATATATATATATATATATATATATATATCAAATGTGATCATATACACATATATACATACATACATACACACACACGTATTTACCCCCTCCAGTCACGTAACTATCCTATTACCCGTCCCACAACCAAGACTCACCCCCGACGTTCAAAACTAACTTACCCTTCCGGTATGATTTGGGAGATCCAGGAATGCCTGATGAGGTAAGAGACGAGTAATGTGGTACACCACTTCGATAAACCCTCTCATCACAGCCACGTGCAACTGCCTGCAATTGGAAAGAAATTCTTATCAGTAAACAGCTTAAGAGGAGAGTGTACAATCATTGCAAACAATTGCAAACTGACATTACTGAGTACCTTTACAGGGGCACTGTGCAGCTGACTGCAGTTGGAAAGAAGAGTTGATAAGTAATTAGTTTAAGATGAGATAATTATTGCCATTGCAAAATGACATTACTGTGTACCTTTCAAGGGTCGCTGTTACGTTATAATAATGAGTAATGCAAATAGTAATTTGCGGAAATGATGCTTCTCACAACAGTTCAGTATTATGAGAGAGAGAGAGAGAGAGAGAGAGAGAGAGAGAGAGAGAGAGAGAGAGAGAGAGAGAGAGAGAGAGAGAGAGAGTCGAAGTTGAAGTCTACACTACATTAAAAAAAATACACTGGAAACTGATTTCCAGTTAAGGCATTGATAAGGAAAATTACGAATGATAACCGTACTTCAAAATAAACAAAAGGTGATATAATATATAAGCGTAACCGGATTACTAGAAAACATAAGTTTCAATGAATGAGAACATTGCACGAAAAGGGAAAGAATACGGTAGTATCCATATATATATATGTATATATACATATATATATATATGTGTATATATATATATATATATATATATATATATATATATATATATATATATATATATATATATATATATATATATATATATATCAATATGTGTGAAAGCATAATACAACTCTTTCCCTGATTGAAAACTCCACAACATTCATTCAAACTCTTAAAAGAATGATCAAATAATCATATTAAGCAATTACTTATCACAAACCCAAGCCGATACACATCGCCCATCCCAATAATTTCAACTCCCTCCAACTCGGCATTCACAAAATCCCCAACACTTGCCACTGTAACCGCCCCCCAACCCCCCAGCACACCCATCACATCCGGGATACTGTCAAGCTATTATACGCCCGAGATGAACAAGTGTGACGTGAGAAGGCTAAATCATCTCCGACCCTCCGGAGGGGCTTTTGTTTTGGGAAATTCAACCCTAAATTCAACAGCCCTGGGCAGCCGACACCTATCTGTTCTCGCTGATGTTTCATGTCTTTTTTTTTTCTCTCTCTCTTAGGAAATTATCTCAACCCAGGAACTATTGAGATATGCTTTTTTTTCTGGAATCTTTCATATTTTGTTTTACTCAACCAAGGAACTATTAAAACATACATACATTATATATATATTATATAATGTATATATATATATATAAATATATATATATATATATATATATATATATATATATATATATATATATATATATATATATATATATATATATATAACAATCTTCTGGAAACTTTCAAATTTTGTTTCATATTGGAAATGCAACCCAGGAACCATTAAAAATATTTTTTTTATATATATTTTTCTTCTAGCCTTTCTTATTTTGTTTTACGTTGAAAACTCTACCCGGGAACTATTAGAAATGTGAATTTTTTAAAAATTTTTTCTGAAATCTTTCATATTTTATTACTTTACACTGGAAATCAAATAAATTCTTGCTTCGTTCATATCAATGGCGCGTGCAACGGATTTGCGTCGCCATTACGTAAACTAGGATGTTTTGCCTGTTTTATATTCACAATTAAACTAATTATCGTTCTGCTCTTAAAATCGTAGCACTGTCTACTCCATCATCTGCTTATCTTAAATAATGAGGCATCAAACTATGCAATTCTCTGCAAGATTGAAAAAATAAAACATTACTTCACTCTATACAACTGTTTCAGTCGAACCAACGCTATAGCCAATTACCTACAAAGCTCTTTTCCACTATCCCAAAGCTCTCGAACTCCTGTGCCAAACCTCAAAGAAATACCCTTCTCTTTTAACAACTAGGCTAGACCCGGATTTGGTCCCAACCCGCCAGGCAAGGTCAGTCACGAATCTGGTCACTTCTGATGCCCTAGGGACCCCTAAGTGATCCTTCGAGAGTCCTATTCTCTTTTATTTTAAGCTGAGATGTACAGACACTCTTTATATGGGATGCCTATATGTGAGTTTCCAGGGTTCCAAAAGCAACAAGCAACATTTCCAGTCGCCTGGAAGACTCTTCCAGGAACGGGTGATACGCCCTTAGTGTATCCTGGAGACAGCCTGGGATCTCCATCTCATCCTCCTCCTCCCGAGATCCTGAGATCCTTCGCCCTACCAATCCTTCATCCTGATGTTGATGCCCTCACAGAGCAACGCCACACCATTCCTTCCCCTCCCCCCACCAATATCTCCTCCCCCCACTCTCTCTCTCTACCCAATTCATCATCTCCATCACACGCCCAGCTCCCCTTCCTCGCTCTTCTGCTGATAATTTTATCTTCCGCCCATTTACTCGGATGATTAAATGCTGTGTCCTCTCCTCTTCTTGAAATGGGTGGGGATATATATATATATATATATATATATATATATATATATATATATATATATATATATATATATATATATATGTATGTATATATATACACAAATAATATATATATATATATATATATATATATATATATATGTGTGTGTGTGTGTGTGTATTACGTACATTTTTATGCAAAGCCCTAAAGCATGAACGCAGCTAATAGGCGGAACATTGCTTCCCGTATATGACTAGTAAAATAAAAAAAAAAAAAGGTGCAAGTTCTGAAAATATGCAAACACATCCGGGCACCGGTGGCCAAATGGACCGGATAATCAACGGGTTTTTATGCACATTACTGAAAGCAGTTATGCCTCAAATATACTATTTAAATTACCAATACGACCTAACCTGGTTAACTGTTTACATTCAAAAGCACCTACGTTCGTAGGTATAGGAACATACGGAAATATAAGCATGTGTGGGAACACGTAGGCCTGTAGATAACATAGGTCTATTGGTATACACAGTCGTGAAGATATCCACAAGGATACAGGTATGCAGGTATAACACCCAGTAATTTACTTATTGATAATTACAGAATCCAGATCAAATGTGCAATTAACCACGCAACACTTGCTCAAAAGGTATGTATACACCTTCCCCCTCCTCCGCTACGTCTAAATCCCGGAATTCGAGAATCGATATTCCCTCGTAAACACGAACAGCAACTCCCGGACCTATTGTAATGTCTTGGCGGAGGTGGAGTAAGAATTGGGGGCGAGGGGGAGGAGGAGGGGGAGGGGGAGGAGGAAAGGGGAGAAGGGCAACAACGTCACACACCCCTGACCCCCAAAATCAAGCTCTAAGCCTCCACCCATTGCCTCAAAACAGAAAAAAATAAAGGAATTGCATTTGGTAATAAATCCTATTTGGTCTAAGAACGTTCAATGAATGAGGTGTTACTTCATCAAGGAAGTATTCTGAGAGAGAGAGAGAGAGAGAGAGAGAGAGAGAGAGAGAGAGAGAGAGAGAGAGAGAGAGAGAGAGAGAGAGAGGGTATTCCCCTAATCCTACCACGTCAATGGCGCTTGAGAAAAAATTTATATATATATATTACGTCGGTGGACTCCAGCAATTACTAAATCATCTGGAATCTTAAACATTTCCTCTTAATGTCCTTTTAAAGGAGCCTCAGAAAATAAATATATATTTTTAATTCAGGCAACACTGATACGTGAACTAAATCGGAGTTACCTGCTAAGCTAATTTATACAAGACAGCATAAACAACGTTCTTCAGAGCCTCTGTAAACTGTTTAGTACATGCTGCAACACATTTTTTACAAGCGTGTATACAGCTAACCCTGGCGGATAACAGATAAGTCTAGTGCACGGACAAACGAATTATAAACACGGTATCCACTCCTTAATCGGACTGGAACAAGTCGCTACAAAGAAACTAGTCCACTCGTAAAAAATGTCAACACATTAACGATACTCTTAAGCAAGCAATTCGCTCAGAGCATCGCCAAGAGAGAGGAATGTTCAAACGCACGCACGCACGCAAGCAGAGCATTTAACGTTTCTGCTGCGCACGCGCTTTACTCATTAAGGGACAAAAAAAAGGAAAAAAAAAAGAAAAAACAGCTGGTGTTATTACCAAGATCCGTTGCTCCCAACCGGAGCCAACCTTCACGTAAGCCAGAGTTGGAGTCGTCTAGGTACTACCACCGCTTGTGTACTGATGCTTATTATCCTTTGCCGTGTCCTAGCAACTCCCATTTTAGCGTTGTTGCATACCTCAACATGCACTCGAGAATACTTACATTTTATTTTATACATCATCCTTAAATAAATTATAATATAATCAATACTTGTGGGCAGTTCATTGCACTTTCGTCAAACACGAACCTCATATAAACATTTGCGTCAAAAGCCTTACGGAATCAATCCAAGGTCAGATCTCAATATGCCACCAGAAACTTCTATTCTAAAGCCTCGATAAAAATAAAATAACTGTACCATGCCGTTTTAAACCAGAGTATTATGTAGAGATACCTTATCTCCTTTCCTGGGTACCATAAATAATGGCATACGAACAATGGTACAGCTTTGGTAGACCTCATTACTTCGGGAAATCCGTACTTTAAACTATTACATTTTGAGAGAGAGAGAGAGAGAGAGAGAGAGAGAGAGAGAGAGAGAGAGAGAGAGAGAGAGAATCATTTCTTTAAAAGAAGCAGGAATATTACAATATATCAGATGTTAAGACCCACATCAGTCTAGCAATTGGCCGTACAACCTTGGCCCCTATTCTTCATACCAAAACGAGTAAACCACCACCGCTGCACAAGTTATAAAAAAAACATTCCAGAGAACGAATATTCAAGAGAACGACAGAACGACTTCCTCCCTTCTCACATGTTCACGGTTTTCCCCTCAACGACAGAAATCCCTTTCCCAAAAATCCTTGGGTTCTGTTCTTATTCCACTTATCTTTTGGGAATTTCCAGCAGCAACGCCTCCGTCGTCGAGTTTTCAGTGGGGCTCACAATATCTGTTGGAAATACACGTGTTACGCAAGACATCACTTCGTTGTGATGCAAAAAGCCATTAATATGAATGACGTCAGCTGTAAAGTGTAATGCGATCATGTGATCAGGTTCATGACGCCTTTTTACGGGTTTTTGAAACGTGATTAGGGACCTAGGCTGGTATGGATATTGAGGGGTACACCCTTATTGTAAATTGGGGTGTCTTGATTCATTTTTTGGATAAAATAAACGGTTTGGACCTGTCAGGGGTCTAATGTGACAGTGGAGGGGGGAGGGTTGTTATATATATATATATATATATATATATATATATATATATATATATATATATATATTGGACTAAGCTGCATATGTGTAAGGTATATATATACTGTACACACACACATATATATATAACTATATATATATATATATATATATATATATATATATATATATATATATATATATATATATATATATATATATGTGTGTGTGTGTATATTAATAACAGATGCTCTTTTCGGATCAAAATACAATACTCACATTCAATAATACTTCATTTCAAATATATAAAAATCTTTGTAAAAGATAATTTTAGCTGATTTGGCCCTGAGGAAACAATCATAACTTGCCCTACGTTTTATAAAGCCTATTAGGCCTAAAAGGGGAACATGATTTACAGCTATTCAAAGTAACTATTAATGCACACAGCTTCCCTTGTTCTTGATTTACATTAAAATGTAATTTTTCTATCAAAACATACCCAGTAGTTTTATGTATGTCTGTATTGCCTATATTTTTTATGACCTTACAAGTAAACAATAAAAAAAAATGGGTTCCTTACGTATCACCATCTTCGTCAGTCTGGAATATCTCCTGCAGGAGTGCTACTTGAGCCTGATTAAGTCCGAGGCGTGACCTCGTAGGCCTAGGCGACGTCGTTTTTCGAGTCGTAGCGTTAGTGAGGTCGACCTCGCTGCTCGTGCTACAAGGGGAAGCAGACGTCGTAGGCGACGCCAAGTGGAGGGAACTCAACTGTTCGGAAATGTCAATTCCGGAATCGAGGTGTCCGATGGACGTCGCCGACGTGGTGGGTGACTTCAGGTCACGAGGGTCGTCCTCTCGAGGGGGACCTCCCCCTCCACCACCGTCCCCTCCCGTCATACTGACAGCAGTGGCAGTCGTGGGGCTGTGGGGTTCGTCACAGCCGATGCTCGAGGAGGACATCAAGTTCGAGCCCGAGAGGAAGCCAGAGTCGTGGTGTGAATCGTAGTGAGACTTTGAAGTGTCTAGAGTCGTATTAGACGTCGTCGTCTTGGGTCTGGCGCCTTCGTCTCTGTTAAGGGCGCAGTGAAGACCCGACGAAGAGGTTGTGGGGCTGCTTGGGTTTATCACACCACCCTGACAATGCGTACTGCCAACGGGCCACATCTTAAATTTCAAACTTAAAGTCTTAAAAAAAGCACTGAAACCACACGAAAAGGATCCAAAGATCAATAATATGATGATCTCGAGGGGGGTATGTGTATACGATACGCTTATGGCTTTGCTGCTGCCCCTTCAGGTCTATCTTTCTCTCTCTCTCTCTCTGTCGGGGGGAGAGAGGGGAAAACAATCGTATGACACTGGCTCACTCTTCTACGGCAGCAGAGACCTATCATATACCCGAAGGGCCTCTGTTAAGACGACTTTCAGCGTACAGACGTGACACATCGGAGCCATGAGCAAGCACTGAGATGCATTACACCACCACTTAAGCTTAGGAAGTGATATTACGATCAAGGGCCACACCACAAACACACGACACGAACGAGATCCTCGTTGCGCACGTCTTTCCACCGCTAGGAGCACTGAGCGAATGAACACACACTGAGAGAAACCAGGCTCTATCTATCTCTCTCTCTCTCTCCTCTTCTTCTTCTTCTTCACCACAAGTGAATGGCAGCAGCGAGCGGCCTGTAGCAGCCAGCAGCACCAGCGAGCTAACGCTTCTGACAACGATGCCACTGCTTTAAACGTTGCCACACACCGCTAGAAATCCCTCCCCACCCCTTTCTCCCCCTCTCCTACACGGTCACACACATACACCCCCTTTCTCCCTCCCTCCTTCCTTACCCGCTCTTACACCACAGCGAGATTCCCCAGCAAACATGGCCCCTTCCCCCATCCTCCACTAACCCTCCTATCTCCTATCCCTTCATCAAAACAAGATGCTAGAAAAACGAACCCCAACCCTATTTCTATACCGAAAACTGCTACAGAAGTTCCCAAGTAATCCCTCACTTTGACCCTCTTAATATGCGCCACACGTCTAGCAAGATATCGAATCGTAACATCAGCAACCTATACAACGGCACTCCTTTTATTTTCTTTTCCTTGCCCAAGAGTTAACAAACAAAACGCATACGAGACCGTAAAAGGCGAATCCCGACTCGAGACCTAGACTTAAAAACGTAACTCTTCCCCGTCATTATGACATAGCATTGACGACGGCGGCACTACAGAAATCCCCAAAAACTTTCTCCTCCTCCTTCGCCGTCGAGGTTACCCGAAGTCTTCATTTATTATTACAAGGCTTTTCCAAAAGAGCCCATATTTGTTCTCGTTGGCACCTGCGCGCTCGCTCGCTCGCTCGCTTGGTTTTCCCGAACGGTGTTGCCAAATGCGCCAACTGATGGAATGCTCGTGTGTACTCTCGAACATTACGCCGCAGTTAATAAGGATAAATTGGGAAAGGAGATTGAAATTCTGCGTTTTTAAGGGGGCTGGGGACATCACTGTGTCACTGGGGTAACGGGATAAAAATTGTAAATAAAAGCAGGTAATTTATTAATATTCATTTCCGTCTTACTTTCATTTTTCATCTATCTTGACCTTGGTATAAATTTCCTGGTGCCTCAAGCAGTAACAACTATAATAATCAAAATCCTTATTAAATTTACTTACAAAGAAGAACTACGCTCAAATATAATGACAGAATGTTGTTTCACCCCGGGAAAAACAGATTTCGAACAATGAAAGACTACGACAACATTTTCCCCAGTCATCCATCAAACTTACCCATTTTCTACGACATCCAACTGGAATCTCAATCACGTGCGGATGAGGTAACCCGTTTCCTCTGTGAATTTCTCGCGCATAAAATTTCCAAGATATGCCTCTGGTCGAAGGAACGTTCTTCGTAAAAATTACGCGGAAAGGTCGTACTGTACGAGTAATTCACGAAAACTTGGGCGCCTTAGAAAACCCAGTTACACAAGGAAAAGGAGAGGCTGTAGCGGGAAACGAGGTACATTCGGCGATGACATTACAATCATCTCGGTTTTTTAATCCCGATTGTGGAAAACCTCAGTGAAATTCTTGCACCATTCATCATGATTATGAATCTCGGATTTTTCAAGACTCTCTTTGTCAACTTCCATCTTCATTTCCTCTTGTTGCGTTCGTCATCCGACCGGGAAATTACAGTTCTGGTACTTCCTTGGTACAACAGTTTACCGATGCTGTACAGCATGTCAACGAACACTGGAGAGAGAAAGAGAGAAAAAACTAGACTAACAGGAAGCATCAGATCGCCCTTTTCACCGTATAGAAGACGACCACGACGCGTCACTCGAAAGTTATTTTCTTTCTTCGTTCCACTTGTAAACTTTTCCCCGCATGCCAATCCCCGCACAAGTGCATTTCCTGGTATGTTGTGTATCCTCGCTTATAAAGAATGTGTTCTATAAATAAGAGAGGAACGTAAAATAAATATATATATATATATATTTACACTGTGAGTCTCTTAGTCTCGCATAGTTCGTTTCCCAAAACGGGAGTGGAACGGAAACGTTTGCAACGAAGCTGTGTTTCCCATGGCACAGGGACAGGGGACGAAGGGGGTTAGGGAGAGTGTACCGACAAATACGATTGTACTCATGCTAATATCTCCTTAACTAGTACCGTTACAACCGCCGCCCTCCTCCCCACACGATAGGGAGAGGGTGGGGTAGGGGGGGAGATTATGCGTGGGTTTCCCCATGATTGACTGTCTACTCTATCGAATTCGCTCGTTATCTCTGTCACAATAAAGCCAGAGATATAAAGATAAGTGGCCAATGGCTCGGATACAATGGACGGACGTGGTGAAATGATGGATATTCCCCAAATGAAAACTTATTCCAGAAGAAGGAAATGATACAATGGTCTGTATTTTCCCCAAAGGTCAGTATTTTCCAAGTTTCGTCCAAATGCCCCTGAGGTCGGCGTCATTGTTCTGACATTTGTAAAATGTTCTTTTAATTAAAATGCCAATGAAGTTTACATGCTTGTTTTTTATCAATATTCACAACCATTTAAATACTTTGGGATTTGAGGCTGTATTTTCCATCTTGTTTTGCTTTAAAAATTTAAGATTCCTATAATATGTAAATGATATCTGTAATTTCAGTTACATGTCAATAAACAAATAATATAATTTCTTTACACAACATAACGAATTATTCAGCTCCAGCAAGAGACCTGAAATCGATGCCACAGGTGAAACATGTCTTAAGCCCATTTCATATAATTTATATATTGTCTGCTTTAAGAGAGAGACCGACAGAGCTGTCAATTTAATTTCCTTAACATGACACCTTGCTGACACAGGTGTGTATGATAACGAGAAGACGAAAGGGAAAAGAGAAATACTGAGCCAAACAGAAGTAAATTGATAAGTGGATTTTTTTTATATCAAGCCAAACACTTTGAATAAATTCCTACGTGGAACTTATTTTTATATCAATGTGGTAAACATGAGAGAAGCCATTTATAACAACTGGAATTTTACATAAAATTTCACAATATATGTGCAACTGTTTAAACACTGAAACACCTGTAAGTATATACAGTATATATATATATATATATATATATATATATATATATATATATATATATATATATATATATATATATATATATATATATAATATGAAAAACTTCTAAAGAGTAGAATGACTCTTAATAAATATAAAATAACTTTCTTATGACTCATACAGAACGGTATCTCCTTCTACAAAGATGAATACAAACACATATGAATACATTTATATAGGTAATAGTTACTGAGTGTTTCTACATACATGCATTAACTTATATGTGTGGCTTACTAACTTCCTCAAAAAGTACTTACAAATGATTGAAGGCGATTTCCCTCAGGATCTTGTTGTAGTGAGCTAGATTTTGAACCTTCATGCTTGTAATGTTGACAAAAATGAGGACGACAATGAATATGTTTCACTGGAATTAATCTCACCACCAACTAAGAATTGTGAATTCACTTTCAATTCATCAGGTATAAATCAGCCATTGTGCAAAGATTTAAAATTTTATATAAAAATTATTTTTTTAAAGGATTATTTTATTTGTATATTTTCACTATCTTGTAACAACGACGGGCTAAACTTTTGCTAATGGCTGTCAGGATTTACGTTGATACACGATTTCACAATTCCACTGATGCAAAACGATGTCACAATTCCTTTGATGCAATCACCAACCAGCCAAAGAAAACCGCCTTTACTCTTGACTAGGTCGTCATCTGTTCCATTTAGGAATCACGACTGTTTCCACTCTCTGGCACAGCAAGCGACTCAAAGAGCGGTGGTCCTCCCCAAAAGTCGACCAAATGAAGGGGATGCTTCGCTTAAGAAAGTGAATTACCAACAGTGCATGAATAGTCCAGTCCAGCTAGCTAGCTAGCCGACGCGGTTGCTGACGTATGAACTCCTTTCCGCTTTGCTGACGTCATTCACCTGAGAGACTCATCCTCTGAGTGATAAAACAACAACACACTTAACGCCTATTTAAACGTTCAGAAATTACGGGTTTCAAAACGACGCCTACAAGTGTCCTCTTAACCTGTTTCTCGAACGGGTCGAATCTCGGACGAGTACGAGAAGAAGAAGCAGCGTTGCGAGTCTTGAGTTTGGAACGCGACGCCGAAAAGGTCTCACAAACAACGGCAGTTTGTTCTATACCTAACAAACGTACAAACACATAAACGGCTAAATAAAATGGCCACAGAAGTATCCCACTTATATCTTTTCCCGGGAGGAAGATACCACAAGCGTCCCGGCACCAAGGAGACCTCAATGGGCAATGTGCAGGACCTCTCCTGTCGCAGACCCGAAGAAGGGTTGCACCGTCCTCACCTTTTACCTGTACTTTCCCAAGTCCGAGGGGCGGCTGGTGTTTTCCCCAACTTCCCTTGAAAGCATGGGTTCCACGAAATATCGATCGACCCATGGACTTTCGCCGGAGTCACGCGCATGTGCACTGGCGATCGATAAATGCGTGCATACGCGGATTACACTTTCTCTCTCTCTCTCTCTCTCTCTGTTAAGTAACCGAGTCACGTGGGTTTTGTGGATGAGAAAAACATGCGTGTCTTTGTAATTATATGAACTTAATGTGATTAATTTTCAGCTGTGTTTTTCCTATCAAGGTTTAACTAAACCACTTGGATTTTTAACTTTGCGGTTTAATAAAAGTATTTAACAACAATAAGCGTTGTGATGATTCAACAATAACATACACAGATTAACAGATTTCTTGCAATGACTGCGCCATATACACGCGCTCGCACGTACACACACACACACACACACACACACACACACACACACACATATATATATATATATATATATATATATATATATATATATATATATATATATATATATATATATATATATATATATATATATATATATATATATATATATATATATATATTAATCTTAGACATGCACACTGATATATTCAATGCTACCAAAGGCTAATTTTGAAAAGGAAGTCGCCAAAAATAAAACAAGTTTCGTTGCAACGTAATTATATGCCTACACTATTCTACTGGAAATCTTTTTTCTGAAGTGTTAGATTCTTTGGTGCATAACTGCTATTCTTATGGAAATAATCCCAACATGACTTAAAACTGCTAAAGCAAAACGGAATAATAATAATAATAATAATAATAATAATAATAATAATAATAATAATAATAATAATAATAATACGGGCCAAGTTCTGCAGAAATGAGCTCTTAAAACAAGAACAAATAATAATAATAATAATAATAATAATAATAATAATAATAATAATAAATAAATAAATAAATAAATAATAATAGTAGGATCAAGTTCTGCGGAAATGAGCCCTCAAAACAAGAATGAATAATAATAATAATAATAATAATAATAATAATAATAATAACATATTTCTAAAGGTGTAACAGTATCTCGTCCACACCAGATATCCCCGCATACATCGACTGCAGTTCACAGCAGTTCTGGAAAGACAGACGGCTGGCTAGCGATGGGTAAAACCCACCCAGTAGGTAAAAGGTAATAGGTAAATCCACCATTTATTAAGGGGTGTCCCAGAAAGACCTAGAAAGACCGCCCTTTCGAGTCTTGGTACGGCCCCAAGGTCAACCCAGCTGGGAAATGTGGTAAGATTTCATTAATGCAATTACGACGAGAGAGAGAGAGAGAGAGAGAGAGAGAGAGAGAGAGAGAGAGAGAGAGAGAGAGAGAAATGTGGTAAGACTTCATGAATGCAAATACGACGAGAGAGAGAGAGAGAGAGAGAGAGAGATGTCCGATATCATGAATGCATTACGACCGGAGAGAGAGAGAGAGAGAGAGAGAGAGAGAGAGAGAGAGAGAGAGAGAGAGAGAGAGAGAGAGAGAAATGTGGTAAGATTTCATGAATGCAAATGCGGCGAGAGAGAGAGAGAGAGAGAGAGAGAGAGAGAGAGAGAGAGAGAGAGAGAGAGAGAGAGAAATGTGGTAAGATTTCATGAATGCAAATACGAGAGAGAGAGAGAGAGAGAGAGAGAGAGAGAGAGAGAGAGAGAGAGAGAGAGGTCAAAAACCACGAGAAGTAAAGAAAAAAAAAAATACACGATAAAAACTGGGTTTCTTTACTACCGGATAAACCTGTACATGTCTTATCATATATTTTGGACTTTTGGCCTTAGAAAAAAATAAGTAATAAAAAAAAAAGATATTTGCATCACGATGACTTGCAGATCTATTGCAAGACGAAGGCACGAGCAATGGAAGTCGGACAGACAAGAAAAAAGAATAAACTTGTTTTGGGAATGACAACTATAGAGGGCAATAAAATGTTAGATATAAGTAATGGTTGATTTATATATATACATATATATATATATATATATATATTTAAAATGTGTGTGTGTGTGAGAGAGAGAGAGAGAGAGAGAGAGAGAGAGAGAGAGAGACTGTACTATAAGTTTTTTTCCGAGATTCGTCTGGTGGCTGAATTTATTTTCTAATGCAGAGGCTTAAAATAATAATAATAATAATAATAATAATAATAATAATAATAATAATAATAATAATAATAATAATAATAATAATAATAATAATAATAATAATAATAATAATGGCCTATGCACGCGGGAGGAGACAACCCGCCCCTTGAATGAGGAGATGCTATAGGAACCTCGTTAAAAAATTAAGAGAATTACAGTACTATCCATTTGCCCAATCTGAAATAAAAAAAATTTACAAAAGCATCTATGATATTTTAAGAAAAGAAAACCAAATACCTTGGAAAATGTTAATATATTCTCTCTGTCTCTCAATTTTATTTGTCTGATATTTTACTTGTCTGATAGAGACTAATACAACAAAGTATTGGTTAGCTCAAAATAATAACAAAGAAAGCTTCAGTTCCCCCTTCTCTCTCTCTCTCTCTCTCTCTCTCTCTCTCTCTCTCTCTCTCTCTCTCACTGGAGTGTTCCCATTGACGTCACAGTGACGTCAAGCACTTCTAATAATCCCAGCAATAGGATGAACTAGATATTAGATATGCCTGTATCTAAAACAATGAGAAGGGATATTGGTAATTGCTTTTTGGAAATTGTCGATAATTCGTATAAATGTGATTTCAAGGAACACGCATCTACGTATGTATTTATATACTGTATGTGTATGTGTATATATACATGCATATATATATATACATATGTGTATATATATATTAGTATATACATAAATATATGTATATATATATATTATAGGTATACACATATATATATATATATATATATATATATATATATATATATATATATATATATATATAATGTATACCACTGAAGACCATTACAATCTATCTCAATATCGTTTTGTTTAGCAGCACATTTACCCAACTAAGATACACAAACAATGCCAACTTGTTAACGCTGAAGCTGCCAATCTCTCCCAAATACAGTAGTTCATCAAAGGGGGGGGGGTGTGGTGATTGAGAGAGCCTCTTCACATTTCTCCCCGTTATGGATTCTCTCACTTCATAAGGATTCTTTGAAACTACTATCTGTAGGAAGGAAATATCCAATAACGACTTTCCTATTCTAAAGTGACATTCGAACAGTTGTTGCTTTGTAAAACTGAATGGAAGATTAAAAAAAGAAAAAAATATCGAGGCTAGTGCAGGTGAACCAATTGAATGAAGGCGTCGCAACCCCGTAGAGTTTATATGGCGATCATTTACAATTGATCGACATACACATATATACACACAGTATATATATACATATATATAATATATATTATATATATACAGTATACATATATATATATATATATATATATATATATATATATATATATATATATATATAGAAACACCTCAGATCTTTTCTGTGACGACATAAGCAAATGAAACGTAGCTATATCAAGAAGTTCATGATACAATAACATAAAATATTATTTGGGGTAAGTAGCTATCAAACGCCATCTTGCATCGTCATCAATATTTATCACACAATACTTATATCTTAAGGATAGCTAATGACCCAAGACATCATAAATTTTAGTATTACCGAACACGTGGGTAGTGTAACCTTAGCTGATGCCATCTGACGTCATTAACAATATTTATTACTTAATACTTACATCTCAAGGACAGTTAATGACTCAAGACAAATTTCATTACCGAACACGTTTGTAAATGCAACCTCAAGTATCTATACATTACATAACAAAAGAAGGTCGCGAGCCGCATTTATCTCGAAAATCTTACGAAAATAACCCGTCGCTATCTCTGACGTAACTAAGGGGTTTTTCTTCCATTATATATTCCACAGGCCAGCAACGCCTTCTTCCCTTCCCAGTCATTGAATTCGACCAAAAAGGAGGTTGAGCTGTCTCTATATAAGACATATATACCGTATTCCTCTCTTAGTAGGCGAAACATTTCCTCGTCGACGGAGCTGGCGCACTTTCCAAAGCTATACGGACTTCCCCACTCTTAACAGAAGAAGAAGAGGAGGAAGACGACGACAAGGACGAACGGACCAATCACCAGGCCGCCTGGAAGGAGCCCCCTGACCAATCGCGGGCCGTCTTTCTTTCCACCAATTGCAGAGGCTACAAGGAAGTTGATGGTTGGGGGAATCCAAGATTCTAAGATTCTCTCTCTCGTCTGGGTTCGAAAAAGTTTCCAGCGAGGAATGAAATGTTGGTAATTGGGTGTAGTTTTTTTTTTTTTTTTTTTTTAGAAAGCGAAGTAACACAGGTTTTTTTTTTTTTTTTAGAAAGCACAGTAACAAAGGTTTCTCTAGAAGGCAAGGTTACAATGTTTTTTTTTTTTCAAGGTGATAGGGTTGACTTTAGAAACGAAAGTAACAAGGTTTTTTTTTAAGCAAAGTAGCAAAGTTTTTTTTAGAAAGGAAGGCAATACAGGTTTTTTTTAGAAAGTAAAACCACATGGTTTTTTTTTAGAAAGCAAAGCAACCAAGGTTTTTTTCAGAAGGCAAAGTAACAAAGTTTTTTTTTTAGAAAGCAAAGTAACAAAGGTTTATCTAGAAAGTAGAGTAAGGTTTTTTACAAAGCAAAGCAGTAAAGGTTTTTCAAGAAAGCACAGAAACAAGTTTTTCTTGGGAGCAAAGCAACAAAGGTTTTTTCTAGGAAGTAAAGTAGCAAAATTTTTTTAAGAAAGCAAAGTAACAAGGTTTTTTCTGGAAAGTAAAGTATCAAGGTTTTTTTGAAAGCAAGGTAACAAACATTTTTTTTTAGAAAGTATCAAAGGTTTATCTAGAAAGTAAAGTAACAAGGGTTTTTCCTAGAAAGTAAAGTAACAAAGGTTTCTCTTGAAAACAAGGTAACAAAGGTTTTTTCAGAAAGCAAAATAACAAAGGTTTTTTAGAAAGCAAAATAACAAAGGTTTTCTAAAGAGCAAAGTGACAAAGGATTTCCTACAAAGCAAGGTAACATAGGGTTTTTTTTTAGAAAGCAAAATAACAAAGTTTTTTTTAGAGAGCACAGCAACTAAAGTTTTTTTCAGAAAGCAAGGTAACAAAGGGTGCAACATAAGCAAATATAGTTTGCCTTGTACCTACATGTATATAATTAACAACTATAAACAATCGCCTTATTTTGCAAGCACACATGGGAATCTAGGCCGATTCTCCACACCACCTACACGTCATATTAATCAAGGAGAGAGAGAGAGAGAGAGAGAGAGAGAGAGAGAGAGAGAGAGAGAGAGAGAGAGAATATATCATTTTCAAATCTCAGCAACTTTCTCTCATTCAGCGACGACGGCGAAACTGCCTGAGGTATGATAACGGTCAACAGGGCTCGAGCTCCCGCCATCCATCCGTTCCAGGACTTTTGAGAGAGAGAGAGAGAGAGAGAGAGAGAGAGAGAATGTTATCGCCTAAAGACCTTGGGGATTCCAGCCGCCCTGGGCTCAACAGTGCGTCGCGCTGAGAAGGAAAGTGAAAACATAATCCCGCCTCCTTCGATATCCTACGAGAGAGAGAGAGAGAGAGAGAGAGAGAGAGAGAGAGAGAGAGAGAGAGAGTTTCTCCCATCCATAATATCACAACAGTACCTCTAGTGTCCAGGTTACTGACATCATGCAGCGCAGACAAGTTTATTTATTGTCGTGTTTTGTACCGGTCTCCATTAGGTTACTGGAACCTGAAGGTCTTCTAAAACTATTTAGAATATTCATCACGTCTCGCGTTTGTTTAATAGCAGCGAAAGATAACTCATATGACATTCCAGTAAGCCTGAAGGCATGATTATAAAACCACAGAACTTTTGCTTTGTTTTAATAATATAAATACTTGTCATATCAACTGAATATATATAAGGCCTTAAACTATCTTTTTAAATTCATTTTCTTTGCTTTTTCGCAAACCTTAACTTTACAAAAGAAAACGAAAGATTCCCAAAATTAATACAATTCCGGAGAGAGAGAGAGAGAGAGAGAGAGAGAGAGAGAGAGAGAGAGAGAGAGAGAGAGAGAGAGAGAGAGAGAGAGAGAGAGAGCTTACATACGTGACCGTTTTACAAATATATTTTTGGATGTCTTTATTAATTTATCCATTTACCTTCACAGTCAAAACCTTGCAAACAATATTTACATATATGTGTATGTAAATATATATATATATATATATATATATATACATACATACATACATATACACTTACATGCATAAGCACATCTGCTTGCATTTAAACACACATATGCATGTACATCCTGAATAAACATCTGCATGCTGCGCATTTATGAACAGTACAAACTCACATGTACGACCTATGCAAGTGTCACATAAGTTACTAAAATTAGTACCATTTCTTAAGGCAATGCCACTTGAGGAAAACACACGGCTCAGGCTGTCACATTCCTCATACAGAAAACTAGAGAGAGACTCGAATATAAATGATTTACGTAGAAAGGCTTCGATACCTGCACTGAATTGAAATACGCATGAGAAGCCAAAGATTTTAATGTGGAATAATTAATGGATGCTGACGTACGACTTATATATAGATATGGAGGAAAAATCTCTCTCTCTCTCTCTCTCTCTCTCTCTCTCTCTCTCTCTCTCTCTCTCTCTCTCTCTCTCTCTCTCTCTCTATATATATATATATATATATATATATATATATATATATATATATATATATATATATATATATATATATATATATATATATATATATATATATATATATAAAATAGACACACACACACACACACACACACACATATATATATATATATATATATATATATATATATATATATATATATATATATATATATATATATATATATATATACAGACCGATTCATTCCTCTGAACAAGATGCGCAGAAGCTATTAAAGGATGCTTTACATCGCTGTCAAATGAAATAAACTATGTAAAAGGAATCTCTGTAATTGGCAATATATACAAACACGCTACAAAGAGACGCTCTACGTACTTTTCCCGACAACGCGCATGCTCGGAGGCTAAGAGCCAACAAACTCGAGAATAAATATTTAAATATATAAACGTTCATGAATCAGCTATGAAGATCGTCCACCCAGAGGGTAAAAGGAAGTGAACGCCCTCTAGAATGTAAAATGGGTTTCCCGACGTTAAGGTAAATGGGAAGCGAACGCCTTCTATAAAATAAAGGGATTTCATGACGTTACGGTAAAAGGAAGTGAACGCCCTCTTAGAATGTAAAAGGAATTCACGACATTAGGGTAAAAGGAAGTGAACGCCTTTTACACTTTAAAGGATTTAAAAGGATTTCATGACATTCAGGTAAAAGGGGAATGAGTGCCTTTTACAAATTAAGAGGAATTAACGACATTAAGGTAACAGGGAATGAACACCTTCTGCAAATTAAAATGACTTCTAGACATTAAGGTAAAAGGGGAATGAACACCTTCTACAAATTAAAATGACTTCTAGACATTAAGGTAAAAGGGGAATGAACACCTTCTACAAATTAAAATGACTTCTAGACATTAAGGTAAAAGGGGAATGAACACTTACAAATTAAAATGACTTCTAGACATTAAGGTAAAAAAGGGAATGAACACCTTCTACAAATTAAAATGACTTCTAGACACTAAGGTAAAAGGAATTGAACGCCTTTTACACTTTAAAAGGATTTCATGACATGCAGGTAAAAGGGGAATGAATGCTTTTTACATATTAAGAGGAATTAACGACATTAAGGTAGAAGGGAATGAACATCTTCTACAAATTAAAATGACTTCTACACATTAAGGTAAAAGAAGAAAGAACACCTTCTGCAAATTAAAATTACTTATAGACATTAAGGTAAAACGAACTGAACGCCTTCTACAACTTAAAAAAGATTCCACGACAATAATTCTTAGTTCTTGAAATAAAAAGTGTCTGTGTCATGCCACCGTTATCATAATTACCAAAAACAAACCCGATACATCACTGACAACAAAAATACAATATAGGACACACAGTAATAAAATAACCTCTTTTATTTACTAAAGACTCGACTGGGCCATAAATGACGACCTCAATAAAATAAAAAAGAAAGTCGGTTTCATGATAAGTGTTGGCGTGGGGAAAATCCTGTTGACATATTTATGTGAATAATATAAAAAAAAAAGTGATAGCATTTCCCGTCCATAATTCTTATTATTCGCGACGGGCATTTGTACCCGTTTAGACTAAAGGAGAACAGTTTGGGCTAGTTTTCAAATAACAGGAAAGGCGCTGAAATGCTAAATTTACTTAATGATAAGAAGAGTCTAACTTTGTATCTTTGAATAAATATTACTGTTACAACAAATGTTGTTGTTGTTCTTATTATTATTATTATTATTATTATTATTATTATTATTATTATTATTATTATTATTATTATTATTATTATTATAAAGATAACTATCGTCTTGCTTTGCATCTTTGTATAAATATTACTGTTACTAAAAATTTTATTATTATTATTATTATTATTATTATTATTATAAAGATAATAGTTTTCTTACTTTGTATCTTTGTATAAATATTACTGTTACTAAAAATTTTATTACTAATTATTATTATTATTATTATTATTATTATTATTATTATTATTATTATTATTATTATCTTCAAGTCCACACAATAATTTCTTCACCAACATTAATGATGATGATGATGATGATGATGGTGATGAGGAAGAGTAGGTGAAGGAGGAAGAGATGAAGAAAAAGAAAAAGAAGATAAAGGCAATTAAAACACAAAGTTTAATGCGCATGACTGCTATAACCTCAAGCTACAAGACCAGAGCGGAAGACTTTACGAGACGTCTGAACAATTTTCATCAATTTACTTACTTGTTTAAATTTCACTCAGGGAAGCCAGTCATTACCAATCACAAATCATTAAAGAACAAAACCTAAAGACGAGATTATAACTAACAAGTATACGAAGACAAAAAAAAAAAAACAATAAATTACAAAATAAAATTTTAAAAAATATAATAAAAGACAGGGTCCGGAATCAAGAACTGAAGGTATATCTAATCGGATTTTTATTTTATTTATTCATCTTTTTTTCAGTTTCTGATAAATCAGGAATTAATTAAATTACGAGTAAAGTGTCATGTAACAAAAGCAAGCAAAATATAAAGAAAACAAAATGGAGTATTATTAAGCATAACTCGCATAATACACCGAAAATAAAATGCAGTAATATTTAATCGGTTATACGTTTGAAGGAAAAACAAATATTTTTGTTCATTTATCAAAGTATTAGTTCAGACTTTTGGGCAAATGACCTCTGCAAGCATTTGTAAAAAATATCTTTATGGGCCCTGGATCCGTCCTGAGGTGTTTAAAAGAAAATATCTGTAGTACTTCCAACTAAATGCTTTTACAATAATTGTCATTACTATCACAATGAAATATAGATGGAAATTATCAACATTGTCAATTGTGAAATAGAGGAGCTTATATATATATATATATATATTTATATAACATATATATATATATATGTATATATATATATACATACATACATATATATAAATATAAATAAATAAATATATATATATATATATATATATATATACATACATATACTGTATCCGCATATATAATCACGCAGCCAGGGAAGTCACTGACTTCTGATATATATAAAAAATATCGCATATAAACTGCAAGAAAAGGCGAGATAACTGGCACAAATACTATACACTTGAATCCAGCTGACTGTCAAAGTCATATGATTTTGACACCTTCAACACACACCATGACCACAGTTTCCATTCCATCATAAAAATAATCTCTCTCACTTCGTGTACACACTGGGAATGGATGTTGCAAGTAACAGATATAACGAAACTGACATGACAAAAGACAATAATAACTATAAGAGTTTATGCAGCCCCGTTCCTCTTTACTTCCTGGTTGGCAGAATTAGCGCAGACTATCCTGAACGAAGCATTTGCAAACTCGTGAGTTGCAAATGTTGCATATCTTAATAAACCTCTATATGGGGGAAGTGTTATGGTCTTTGTATCTTTCTAAGTTAAAGTAAATATAACTTTAAATATTGTTTTATTTTCAGGTTTCTTTAGTCTTCAAGTTACAGTTAATTAATTTGGCAGGGTCCTTTTGAGAGAGAGAGAGAGAGAGAGAGAGAGAGAGAGAGAGAGAGAGAGAGAGAGAGAGAGAGAGAGAGAGGAAACTGGAAACTGTGACGTAGATATATATATATATATATATATATATATATATATATATATATATATATATATATATATATATATATATATATATATATATATATAGAGAAATCACCTACACATGAGAGAGAGAGAGAGAGAGAGAGAGAGAGAGAGAGAGAGAGAGAGAGAGAGAATAAACTCCCCACGGAAGGCTGTGACGTCACGGAGTGCCTGAGAGCTCAGTGCCCTTTTTCGAAATCTTGCTCGCTCGCTCTCTCACTCCCTCGCTTCCAGACCCCAACACGTGACCACCAGGTGTTTCAGAACTCCAGCGGCGGCGTCCTTGATAGCGGCACCAGGCTCCTCTTTTCACCTTGGATAGCACCCAGAGCAGAGGCGAGGCGAAGGGAGTAGAGGTTTTGACAGAGAGCGCGGTGGGCGGGAAGGCCCATATTGCCGTATGCGCCACGAAATTCGTCCGTTAATTCCACCCTTCTTGAGATTCTCCACCCCCGGAAAGATCACCGTTGTTGCACCACCGGCGAGAGAGAGAGAGAGAGAGAGAGAGAGAATCACCCTACGGAATGTATGACGTGTAGCGAGAATCGTCTCACAGGTGACGTGGAGAGAGAGAGAGAGAGAGAGAGAGAGAGAGAGAGAGAGAGAGAGAGAGAGAGAGAGAGAGAGAGAGATCAAAGCCAACGTTATTCCAATAATTTACAATTACACCTTTCCTTTCAGAGAGAGAGAGAGAGAGAGATATCAAAGCCAACGTTATCCCAATAATATGCAATCGCACCTTTCCTTTCAGAGAGAGAGAGAGAGAGAGAGAGAGAGAGAGAGAGAGAGAGAGAGAGAGAGAGAGAGAGAGAGAGTAAAAAGGGATTGTGAGAAAAAACGGACCGATCAGGTGAAGGGTATTCCCATCTGAGGGCCATGACCTCGGCTGATACCCTTGCAATTGCTTCGACTAGGTTAAGTTACCCGTGATTGTGGCCTGGATTTTTCCATTTCTTGTACCTCACAGAGAGAGAGAGAGAGGTTTATAACATTACAGTTTGTCAAAGCATACTGTTATTGGAACTAAACAGAAAACTGCAAAACTGTATTCACCAGCATAGAACAACTGTAATACTGTATTTTTCACAGTAATATATATATATATATATATATATATATATATATATATATATATATATATATATATATATATATATATATATATATATATATATATATATATATATATAGTATATATATATAGCCCCCACAGGCACCCAACAGCTAACGGTAAATCGACAGAACTTCCAGCCCGAGAAGAGCCAAGTTTACTGGAAAAGAACAGAACGGGGGTCACTCATTTCTGTGACAAGTTCAAATCCTTTGTTCTTTAATGCAATGAAAGTTCATGAATAAGAAGCAGAATTAAATTGATATTCAAGTGAATACTTAACTGTATCTAATATATATAACCGCAATGACGTCTAATATCCCTATCACTTTCTTTTTACATTATATCCTGTAACTCTGGAATTTCCTACTCCCGTTTATTTTCTCGGATTTTCCGTATAAACCTCCGTGTCTCTCTCTCTCTCTCTCTCTCTCTCTCTCTCTCTCTCTCTCTCTCTCTCTCTCTCTCTCTCTGCATCGACGTTTATTCCGCTTTACAGTGGGGAAAGAGGGATGAACAAAAATTTCCTCTTGCATTGAAACGGAACTGAATTTACAGTTAAATATTTTACCCATCGCCATTCTCCATTTATATATATATATGACTATTTTCATCATCATCTCCTCAAACGGTTCCTATGCTTTAACATATATTAAAAAATCTTGCAATAGAGAGAGAGAGAGAGAGAGAGAGAGAGAGAGAGAGAGAGAGAGTCCATGCCAATGTTATCCTAATAACATGCACTTGCATCTTCCCTTTGAGAGAGAGAGAGAGAGAGAGAGAGAGAGAGAGAGAGAGAGAGAGAGAGAGAGAGAGCATACCAATATGTTATCCTAATAGCATGCACATGCATCTTCCCTTTCACAGAGAGAGAGAGAGAGAGAGAGAGAGAGAGAGAGAGAGAGAGAGAGAGAGAGAGAGCGTCGTTTCAAGCAATCAAGCACCTGCTGCAGCGATTACATAATTCCTGGACGTCTCAGGCCTTCTACACTATCTTTCTCATGACGCAAACACCTGCCTGCATAGCTAACAGAACCGACTGACTGATGTCATCAAAATCTTACGTCTTTTCTTGCTAGTCTCTACCCCCTCCCGTGGAACCCCCTTTATCATAAGTGGGGGATTCCCCGATTTGACTAAATGTCGAACACGCACATACCTCCACTTTCTTGTTTCTCCAGTGGAAGGGCGCCTCAAAAAAAAATTGGGGGGAGGTTTATTAGTTAAGAGCAACGGAAATCTAAAAAGCGACGCGAGTTGAACAACACGAGGAATTAATATGTGGGTTGACAAATATTATGAGTAAAATGGTAAATATTTCCGCGCAAGAAAATAAACTTTGAGAAGCACGGTAATCTTAATAATTTATCTAAATAGACTGATAAGAGGTAAACATTTCTGTCCAAGAAAATAAACTTCGAAAAGCACTGGCAATTTTAATGATTTATCAAAATGTGAAAAATTTGATAAATTTCTGTACAAGAAGTAAACAATGAAAAGCACTGGCAATCTTAATGATTTATCAGCCTAAGCCACAGGAAAATCTTGAGGGCCAAGTGTACTGTTGTGTAATTAACGCATGTTTGTGTCCTGAAGATGTGTTAATTACACGACAGTACACTTGGCGTTCTTTAATTTCTTTTTTTTTTTTTTCCTATGGCTGCAGCTATATAAACAAATTGTGTGTATATTTGTGTGATTTTTTTAGTATTAATGACTTATATAAATCAATACATACATACTTCAAAAATCAAAGCTTATTGCCGAGAGAGAGAGAGAGAGAGAGAGAGAGAGAGAGAGAGAGAGAGAGAGAGAGAGAGAGAGAGAGAGAGACCCATAACAATATGTTATCCCAGTTACATGCATTTGAACCTTTCCTTTCAGAGAGAGAGAGAGAGAGAGAGAGAGAGAGAGATCCATGCCAATGTTATCCTCATAACATGCACTTGCATCTTCCCTTTCAGAGAGAGAGAGAGAGAGAGAGAGAGAGAGAGAGAGAGAGAGAGAGAGAGAGAGAGAGAGAGATCCATGCCAATGTTATCCTCATAACATGCACTTGCATCTTCCCTTTCAGAGAGAGAGAGAGAGAGAGAGAGAGAGAGAGAGAGAGAGAGAGAGAGAGAGCACACACGTGCACCCGGGTGAATATTTATAAACACAAGTTTCCTCTGAAATTAAACCGTGACGAATTGGTTTTAACCCACAGCGAGCACTTACAAATATATGTCATAGCTTCTTAGACGAGGACGGAAATATCTCGACGCTAGTCTAGTTATAAGCTAGGAAAACACGAACAACTGAGGGAACCGAAGCGAAATTCACAGAACATTAAGTCACCTGTTAAAAAAAATATCAAATACCTCCACCTCTTACTTTTCAGAACGAGTCTGCCTGGTTTCCCACGAGGATCGAGGAAGAGGAGAAGAAGAACTATATAAGGGAAAAAGAAACTGCCTGTATAGGATTGCCATAAGAGTCCGTTACGCAATGCGGATTTAATCTGGGAAGTCGCAATACACTGGTTTTAATTTAGTCACTTCGTTCCTTCTGCGTTATGGTACAGGAGAAAGTTAATGAAGACGAATATGAATATAAACACACACATATATATATATATATATATATATATATATATATATATATATATATATATATATATATATATATATACAGTATATATGTATCTATGTAATGTATATAATGTATATCTATCAGGATTTTTTTATTTCAAAAAGCATAATCATTAAATAATCTCTCTCTCTCTCCTTAAGCGTAAATCTACGCATGTGTATCACACACAAACACATTCATATATATACATATATATGTGTATATATATATATATAAATTATATATACAGAGAGAGAGAGAATCATTGCACCCTGCTGCCTCACAATAACGTAACAAAGAATAAAATAAAGAGAGAGAGAGAGAGAGAGATGAGAAAAACTAACTATCTCATTCTTGGGAGTACAAGGGCAAACCAGGGGTGACTGACTTGACGGGTTTTCTTTTCAAATTTTTTTATTTACTTTTTATTCGATAACTGTTTATTGGAAGACAAATCCTGGAGTCTACTATTCTGGTATTTCCTTTGAAATTTTTACTTGTTTATTACATATACAAATATATATGTATTCATATACATAAATTTATATATATACTCTAATTAATGGCTAATAGGTTTGGTAATGTTAATTTGCACGTCATTTGTTGAATGGTGTCAAGGTGGGGATGACGAGAGAGAGAGAGAGAGAGAGAGAGAGAGAGAGAGAGAGAGAGAGAGAGAGAGAGAGAGAGAGAGAGAGAGAGAGAGAGTTTTCTTAAATTTTCATGGGACGCTGATGAAATTTTAAGGCTCACTGGATGTAATTTATCGTATAATGTTCAAACAAAGCAAGGTAATAATAATAATAATAATAATAATAATAATAATAATAATAATAATAATAATAATAATAACACAAGCTTTAAATAATGACTTTAAGTCAGCCAAATTTCCAATTCCTATATATTTCTACATAAAAAGGAGTTGCCAAAAATAAAATTCATACAAACAAATTATTTTCACACAGTACAAAATTACAATCAATTGCCTGCCTAACAACATATACTTATATTCTATTTATCTCAACCTTTGTACATATGATCTATCTAATTTTTCTATTTTTGGCTAGCGTCATTCATCTCACTGCAAGACATATCGAGTACCCAGGGTCGAGTGATTTTATCTTGGGGGAAAACCACTTTTAAAAATGGCAATCAACTTTCATATGTTGATGGGGCTGATACTGCAAGCATTCCTGAATCTTCTTGTGGTTAAAGAGAGTCCACTGAATTTAGCTGATGGGGAATCGTTTTAAAGGATGACTTGGCAATCCTTAAAAGTATGTCTTCAATTAGTTTCAGTCTGCTACGCATTTGCATGTCACTCAGTCACCCTTCACCCCACTTTCACAATTTTGGACTGTTGCACACAATATATTATACAAGCTTGAATAATCTTAAATAAAAGCAACTCATTTATAGAATACTCTGCTTACTTTTATACCTGATACGTACGCCACTGCAATAATCGCAATGCCTTCTTTTATTTCTCGATTTCGTCAGGCTTTTTGGATACGGTCACCACTGCGAAGCCTAAGATCTGAATGAAAACCAAATGAAGACATTCTAACGTCCGTAGAGGGATTCGAACCTGAATTCGGTATATCAGAATGAGGACACGTTAACTACTTAGAAGTTAAGAGGGTATTGTGATTATTGTAAAAGCAATTCGTTTTCTCAGGTTCGTAGGAATTCTGAATGGCAAATATATGAGATGAAGTAATGCTATCTATTCTCAGGAATCAGTTGCCTGATCACAATAAAGTGAAAATAAATCACAAGATTCTTATCAAGTAGTTTTGCTGGAATGGGAGTGTCAACTAAGACACTGTATACCGTACTTTAGATTAGGAAACAATAAACAAATTCCTCTTTCTATCAGATCACCTTTCACTTTCCTCATCATAACAACCAGGGCCAAATCACCTTCATCCCCTACAGACTCCTCTCTCTCTCTCTCTCTCTCTCTCTCTCTCTCTCTCTCTCTCTCTCTCTCTCTCTCTCTCTCAATCTACAATTTAAAAGACACAGAAACTGTTCATAATTATACCAAAATGTTGGGGTGTTCTTGGTCTTAACTACTAAAATCAGCCTCTCTCTCTCTCTCTCTCTCTCTCTCTCTCTCTCTCTCTCTCTCTCTCTCTCTCTCTCTCTCTCTTCTTAGTTTCACTTATCTCCCACAAGCTGTTCCCTCACCTTATCGGGATGGAGATCGTAGAACAAATCTCAAGAAATGGACCACAGGACAAATTTACTTAATGGGATACCCGGACTTTTTCAGACGTGAGTCAGAAAAGTGGGTTATAGTCAGAAAATTGGGTTCAAGTAGGAAAATTGGGTTCAAGTCAGAAAATTGGGTTCAAGTAAGAAAATTGGGTTCAAGTCAGAAAATTGGGTTCAAGTAGGAAAAGTGGGTTCAAGTCAGAAAAGTGGGTTCAAGTCAGATTAGTGGGTTCAAGTCAGAAAAGTGGGTTCAAGTCAGATTAGTGGGTTCAAGTCAGATTAGTGGGTTCAAGTCAGAAAAGTGGGTTCAAGTCAGATTAGTGAGTTCAAGTCAGAAAAGTGGGTTAAAGTTAGATTAGTGGGTTAAAGTAAAAAAAGTGGGTTAAAGTCAGAAAAGTGGGTTCAAGACAGAAAAGTAGGTTAAAGTCAGAAAAGTGGGTTCAAGTAGGAAAAATGGGTTCAAGTCGGAAAAGTGGGTTCAGGTCAGCGTGTACTTACGACATCACTCGAGTCACATCACAATTTTTTTCTTATTCTAAGTTTAAGTAAATATATAACTTTGGACGTTGTTTTATTTTCTAAGCCTTCCTTAGTCTTCACATGAATGTGAATTTTTTTCTTAAGGTCCTTTGGAGAGAGAGAGAAAGAGAGAGAGAGAGAGAGAGAGAGAGATAACCGTGCTTTACACATTTTCTTCCGCCATCATTAAGGGCCCAGTTCAAAGACGGGAAAATGTTGACCAAAAGTTGAGACCTTTGTACCCCAGCTTCCGTACCCTCCCACGTCAGAAACAGGTTAGAAATAGGAAGGAGCAAATACTGCACGTCACCCTGAGTGATTCACTGGGGGAGGTCTTCCTGTTTGACGTGGTAATCGATCTCTATTCCATTAAAAATAACCTGAAAATGACCTGGTCCCTGAATCTTCTACGGTACAGAGTGAGGAACCTTAAGAGATGGAAGACACTATACAGAGAAAGAAGGGGAGAACAGTATAAGATAAGAGGAGAGCAGTATAAGATAAGATAAGAATATACAATTTAGGCCAGAGGCCAAGCGCTGGGACCTATGAGATCACTCAGCGCTGAGAGGAAAATTGAGAGTAAGATATTTGAAAGGTTTAACAAGAGGAAACCCTTTCGCAGTTGCACTATGAAACAATTGTTAGAAGAGGGTTGAGGAACGTCAGATAGAAGAAAGTATATGAAGGGAGGTACAGTAAAATGAATATAAGGAGTTGCAGCTAGCGGCCGAAGGGACGCTGCAAAGAACCTTGAGTAATGCCTGCAGTACTCCGCGTGAGGTGCACTGACAGCACTATCCGCTAGGCGGCTAGGGGAAGAATGCTATCTCCCACTGCGGTCGTAAGAGGCATTTTCCTATTAGCTTCTTTATCCTGTTTTGTGATGTTTTTGGCGTTTCCCCTTTTAGAGGACTTGGTCAGAGGAAAAAACGGAATCGTTTCATTTCTCTGAGGATTTGAAACACTTCCCCTGAATTTGGGAAATGCTTCTGAATTCTAATTATGGTCTGACTACCGGGGAAATGTTTCTTTATACACGAGAAAATGTGTAATTGACTTGAATCTCCTTATCATTTATCTCTTGCTTGCAGTTTATGTTTCTTTATCATTTATATATATGCAGCCGCTGTTGCTGCTGCACTGACATTTTATGTAGGTGATTCTGCAAGTTGCATACAAGACTGAAATACATATTTTTTTACGGTAAGGTATGCAGAATTCATGGTATGTGGAAAGGAGTTCAAACATACGTGACGATAAGGAGATAAAAATCAATTCGCAAATTATCATATTTTGCACAAAAAATTATATTATATATATATATATATATATATATATATATATATATATATATATATATATATATATATATAATTTTTGTGCAAAATATAATTTATGATAATTATATATATAATATATGTATATACACATATATATATATATACAATATATATATACAATATATATATATATATATATATATATATATATATATATATATATATATATATATATATATATATATATATATATACATACACACATTTGTATATATACATGTACTTGAAGAGAGAGAGAGAATCGCCTTGAAACAAGTGCTCCAAATCCGAAAGAGCGTCTGCGCATGCGCACAGTCAACGGGCACATCATTCAAAAATACCAATGCTGTACCAGGCACTTATTATCAACGTCGCGATAACAAAAACAAGACGTTCCGTCCGGACGGCATATGACATAACCACATATTTGTGTCAGGGTCAAACTTTCCCAGGACCCCTCCCAACCGCCCCCCTCTCTCCCCCACCTCCCCTAAAAAGAAAAACACACGTGCAAGAGAAGAAGGAGGGGGAATTCTTCTGTGACACCCAACGCCCCACCTCATAGACTGTACCTTGGCCTGACCCATCTCTACCGCCTTAGGTTCAATTGGAGGATAAGGTGGCTTACCGTTATAGTAATTTTTTGTCAAGTAATGACGGTTTCTCTCTCTTTCTTCTAAACAATATGCCACTTCTCCCTCTCTCTCCAAACCGAGCCATAACAATGAGAAAGTACTGAGGTTTGTCAACATACAAAACAATTTACTTAACTACTTCTAACCACAAACACTATATACACGCGATCTTACGTAACTGGTGTAAATCACAAACTAAATAAACAAACATTCCTCAACTCCAACACGCATGCGCGCGCTCACACACCAGACACGTGTGTATGTGCATGTGTGTGTGTGTACTACTTTCACCTTGCGCCAGAGGACAGACGGATTCCAGATGACGTGCTTTCTAAACGCCCTTTCTCTGAGGTTCACCTGGGAAAACCCACCCGCGCAACGAGAAACGCGGTTTATGCTAATTGCAGGTAGGACGGTGTGATATTGGAAAGGTATTGTGGAAGTACGTAGGCCATTGTGCTACATCCTGCGGGACGCGTGACGTCACGGCGCCAACAGGGCCATTCTAAGTGAGGTGTGGGGACGAATAAATGACACGATGCTGTGTGGCAATGATTTATTGTTAACTTGATGGGGCTTTCCTGGACGAGGAGTCAGAGAAAGGTGACTTTATTATTACTATTATTATCGTTATTATTATTAGTATTATTAGTATGAATGAAAAGAGTGTTTTTTTTTACGAAATTATTTCCTCATAATTGAAAACAATTCGTGTTCTCAAATAAGAAATCTGAAAAAAACCTGTGACGGTTTCCAAAGAACAAAAACAGTCATCGATAAGAAGATAGAAATCAGGAAACAATAAATAATTTCAGGATTTAAAAGAAGTACCATAAAGAGAGAGAGAGAGAGAGAGAGAGAGAGAGAGAGAGAGAGAGAGAGAGAGAGATCAAATCCTTCCAATATGAAGCCGCGACGTTATCAGCTTTAACACGGCAATAAAACCACACTCGAACGAATTACCCTTATCTCAAGGTTCACAACCTTATCGTCAAGGGTAAGGCTTATCTCGCATCTCTCTTATCACGTCATAAAACGAACGCAGACTCAGCAGGGGCGGCGGCGGCGGCGGCGCATGCGCAATCAAGACTCGTGGGAATTCCGTTTTTCGATAAGAGTGACGAAGTGAACAGAAAATTAATATTATCGATGCGATGTGACTTGTGAACTTTCCCGGATCGATGGCATAAAGATAAGGTGTGCAATAAATGGAATTTTTTTGAAGTGTGTGTTGAGTTTGAATGTGTATCTTGGTGTGTATTGTGACGTTTGTATGAGGCGTGGGTGTGTAAAGCAACTGGAGCTATGTATGTATGTATGTATATAATTATATATATATAATATATAATTATATATATTATATATATAATATATATTTACGACCTTTATACTCTCAGTAGCAAAAAAAGACACTCCCCTGTATCTTGAATCAAAAATAGAAAAAAATGAATATTTACTCCTACAAAAAACATACACGAAAAAACCTTCATCCCTAATCACCAAAGAATCACGTAACGCCATCAGCTAATCAGCAACACTTATTCCCTCTTTCTTCTTCTTCTTCTTAGATACGATCCTTATCGACAGCTTCTTCTTCTTCACAAAGAAAAGGTCTCTGTTTCACCCGGGAAATCCCACAGTTGCCACACGAGAAACACAAAGGAAGCACTTTTCAGTGGCGTGATCATAATTGGTTTCTTGACCTCCGTTGGTCACAATCAGAATTGGCAATGACTTTTTTTTTTTTTTTTTTTTTTTTTGTTTCTGGGCGTATCAGAGCAGTTCTTGTGACTGTGCTGTGTTGGTGAGTTCTGGGCAGCTCGGTGACTTCATATTTTTCACCGGTTTGTAATTGGTGCGCTGCACTGTGGACACTACTTTAGCTTCTTTGCGGCGTCCCTTCGGCCCACAGCTGCAACCCCTTTCATTCCTTTTACTGTACCTACGTGAGCTTTCCCTTTCTTCCATCTTCCTTTCCTCGATCCTCTCCTAACAATTGTTTCATAGTGCAACTGCGAGGCTTTCCTCCCGTCACACCTTTAATACCTTTACTCTCAATTTCCCTTTCAGCACTGGATGACCTCATAGGTCCCAGCGTTTGGTCTTTAGCCTAAATTTTGTATTCCATTCCATTCCTGTAATCGATATATTCGTAAAGCAATGCATGTCAATAACGTATATGAATAACTGCACATGCATAAACATTTTTAAATTTACGCCTTGTGTACATAACATAGTTATACATAGTTAATACGAGATCCTCACGTGAATATAAAGAGGGACAACAAAACTTTCGATTTTATTATACAGCCATCTTCAGGGTACTGAATTGGACTTTATAACAAAGGTCAAAAGCATCGATATCTCCTCTTTTTATTATTATGTGAAGATCTCTTACATTCTTCATCCACGCGACCACTGTAGAAGCACATGAATTACATAGCTAAATAAATAAGTAATAATGGCAGTTTTTTAAAGTATAACAAGCAAAAAATGGATATTCATATATGTAAAATCATATCTGGACACGTAAAACTCACAACATAACTAAAATACAACCTTTCCTGATGCAAAAATCAATTTCACAACTCCGATGAAAGGCCAAGGCTGCTCTAACCGGTAATAACCAGAAACCCAACGGTCGGATTTCAAATTATCCAATCATTGATTGCTAAACTAATCTTTACCCAATAAGGGATGAGCTCTCCTCACAGCCAACGAGCGTTCAATGCCACTTGATTATTCGGCCAATTATCTGGCACTATAATTATGGGACATGGGAGCGCAATACAATGTGAGCCAGAGATGAAGTTTTTCAATCATTTTCGACTCTAAAATTTATGAATAAATATTGAAGCAGGAACTTGTTTCAAAGGCCACTGTCGTACAATCAGGTTTCCATTGAAAAGAGAAAACACAAATATAACAAAAGTAACAAACAGATATTAAATAACAACAAAATTTTAGAAAACTAAAGTAACAGATGTTCATGTTCCGCAAAGGAAGTAGCACGTACTACCACTTGGGAAGCAACAACTGAAGGCATTACTGGAAGTTTCACGATGAAGTAAAGATTGTGGGATATTTATAGACATGATGTCTTTTGGCAATGGTCTAAAGCTTAACTACAGCTTTAAAACACCACTTTGAGTTCTTTTTTTTTTTTAAAGATTCAGGGAAGCTGCTGACATCAAAACGACGCAAATTTTATGAAGAAAACTCTTAAGGTAAAAGATCTGATGCATGTGTCATTAATACCATAAATCTGTAGACAACAGGATCCTTATATCTGTTGTCAAATTGCCTCAGATTTGCAATGCTAGGCCTAAAAAGGTGTGTAACAAATACAGTACCTACTCACTTGCTAGCTTCAGTTTGTCACCTCTGAGGGATACGGATTTGTATATTTGTGTAAGCATGTAATATATATATATATATATATATATATATATATATATATATATATATATATATATATATATATATATATATATATATACATATATATACACACGCGCGCGCGTATGTGTGTGTGTGTGTATGCGTAGGGCAAGAATGTTGTCTACAGGTCAGTCAGGATGTGAGTGCGCAAGACGGAGTCAGTCCTTTGAACTCGAGCCACCAGCCAAATTTCGTCACCCAAGGGTAGACGGACCTTCCGAAGGCCGACAAATGGGTGTAACTAAGACATTACAAAGGTGGTGGTTAAGGGCATCTAACCATCCTGGTCCTGATATTAAGTTAAAGGAGGCAAAGGACAGGAAGGAACAGGAATGTGGAATTTAGGACAAAGACCATGTGCTGGGACCTACGGAAACTGAGAGTAAAGGAGGTTTGGAAGGTGTTACAGCAGGAAAACCTTTTGTATTTGCACTGTGAAACAACTGTTAGAGAAGATGGACAGTCAGATGGAAGAAAGAGAGTAGGAACAGAGGCACAGTCAAAGGAATGAAAGAGGTTGCAGCTAAGGGCCTATGGAAGGGACGCTCCAAAGTACCTTTAGCATACAGTGCACCTCGTGAGGTGCACTGACAGCACTACCCGCTACGGAGGAGGCAAAGGGAAATATATGAGTCAAACCATTTAACGGAGTATGAGTGATGAAATAGTAATATAACCTTCTAATAATAATGATATATGTCGGATAGTGACCTTATAACCAATATTCTTAAACCTTGGGTTAAACCGCAGGCACAGCATCAAAGATATGAGAGCATTAAATAATACTGTTTACGAGTCTTGGGTTTGCGCTTCTGTTTTTTAGCAGAAAATCATTGTATCATTTTTTTATAAACATAATAATAATACTTCCAGATTCATACTTGCTCTGTTTTCTTTGTAAATAACACTGATAGCAATCAAACTCGTGCGTACACAACCCTATGTACATGCATACATATATAAACATACACACATATATGCATGCAACTGTCTATCCATCCATCTACCTATATACATATATACAATAT